>NC_056745.1:1537337875-1537355375 GCF_019279795.1 Protopterus annectens | reverse complement strand
TTTTAGGCCTTCTGTAAAGGACTTGATTTTAACAACCAATAATAATTTAATAAATATTATTACTAAGTTAATCAATAAATGTAATAATTCCTTTTTCATAATGGAAGATAGCCTTACTTTGACAAAAATGGTAATTCTTCCAAAAATGTTATTTGTTTCACAATCTTTGGGAATTCTTCCTTCTAAAAAATAAAACACTGAATTCTGTTCTTACTGACGTTCTATCGTTCCCTAAAAAAACAAGAATATCTTTTGACTGGCATATTAAAAGTTGGCAAGAGGGTGGCATATGTTTCACAAATTTTGAATTATATGCCAAATCAACTATTCTGAATACAATTTTATTATGGTTAAACTATTCATATAAATCTAATTGAAAATCCATCCATAAAAGACTTTTTGCCAGTAATAGATATTTTATGAATTCCTATAAGGAATTTGGAATAAATACATTTTATTTCTAAAAGATGTGTGTATGAGAGATAGGAAAAACCCAACTCTTATCCATTTGCAAACTATATTATACTCACTTTTAGAAGTTTTATGAACTCTAATTATTTAGTTAAGGATTTATTGTTTTTATTATTCCCAATACCTAATACTAATGGTTGTTTAGAAATATTTAATACAAGGAAAATGTCAAAACTTACAGCTTTAATATTCTGACATCAATTTTTAAATGGAAATAAAGTATTTACATCAGACCATCTACTTGCTAAATATTGTTTAGAGAAAAATAATTGGTTAAATATGCAAAGTTGTAAAAAAAATGTACCAGATAAAATTAAAATCTCTATTGATTTTCAAGCAAAACATATCCCTAAGATCTTAAGAGTTTGTCTTTACAATCAGTAGTATTCTAAGCAGTGAATCCAAAAACAAGAGCAGTTGAGTTAAAATACCTTTATAACAAACGACAAAGCTTTCAGGTTCAAAAACCCTTTCTCAATGTTTACATTGAGAAAGGGTTTTTGAACCTGAAAGCTTTGTCGTTTGTTATAAAGGTATTTTAACTCAACTGCTCTTGTTTTTGGATTTATTGCTTGATACCAGTGCTTTGCTGCAATTCTAAGCAGTGACACATCTTACTTGTCTTTAATATATAGGATTTTAATAGTGGAGTTTAATTCTTTGGATTCATGCTTTTGTAATTACTCTTACAGAATCATTAGGTTAGAGTTCTCTGGTAGTGATTAACATTTAATTCTGAAGTCTGGGGGAACTACATCTTCTCTTTATTGGAAAATGTATACTTGGAAATTTCTTCATAGAGTTTTTTAACTCCTCATAAAATTGAATTAGTATATACAATTGGGAAAATCAATTGCTGGAGCTGTACTGCAGATGTTAATCCTGATAGGCTCCATATGACATTAGAATGTAACATGATTACACCATGCTGGTCTGAAATTAGAAACGTTATTCAAGCATTGTGAACAGATAAATGTAATATAACTAACTTACTGATCCAATTGCAGAATCTATCCTAAACTACAGGTGCCTCTTCTCTGGTCAATTTAGCCATAGCAAGAAAAAATAGTTACAAAGAATTGGAAATGTCAAACTACTCTTTCTTTCAATGAATCTATATGTTTGGCTAAGAATGTTTGTAAAAAAGAACGATCAACCATAGAAATGAAAACAGCTAATATCAGACATCAGTATAGATATTGGTTAACATTAAGTGATTTACAAGGTAAATATTAATGATTTGGTTTATTTTATTGTATTTTGTTGTGGAGCTTTGTAAATATTTATGATTCTGTTAATTTTTTGTTATATAGATTTATATATGTTTGTTTAAAAATATTTTTTCAAAAAAAAAAAAAGAAATACTCATTAAAGGATGTTGCTTCTGTGCTTTATCCAAATGTATAACATTGAAACCTTCTAGATAATAGATAAAAATCTATCATTGCCCAAGAAAAGTAAAATATATCTTAATTTGTAAAAATGTGGTGACTTATTTTTAGTGGTATATATGCATTACAAATGTTAGAAAATAATTTATTTAGTTAGTTATTACATTTGTTTACTGGGATACTTTGCCTAAGCAGAAAGATACCCCCATTTAGCAGATGGTCATGGAGATGCTTTACAGGGTCTATATTAGAATTGTGAATGTTCACAATGTCAAATCTGACATTGTCGACACGTAAACAGTGAAACTGCAGAACATCGAAGAGGTAAACAGAAATCTACGTAAGGGGAGATGTCCATTTACTTCAATGTAGTGCGGTCTCGGAGTTGGAATACAAAGCAAGTAGTTCTGTTTTTTTACTTTTTTCATGTCTTTATTAGGTATTCAGTGTTACTGGACTTCGACGATATGGTGTTGATCATATCGTATTTGAAGTTCAGTAACTTCAAGTATCTAATAAAGACCCACTTTACATAAAGAAAGTACAGTTGTGTAAGATGAAATTTGCCATAACAGTAGATGTTTGAAAGATCACTGCTGCAGTAGTCTTAGCTATATGGGTTATATCCTGCTGACCTGACTAAATAACAAATTTGGTGGAAAGCCCTTCAGGGCTTTCCTGCCAGAAGAGAAAGGGAGGCTGAGCCTTGAAAGAACAAGGCTAGGTGTACCAACAAACAGCTGTTCAGACAAAAAAATAGTGTTATGGTAAGTTGAACTTACATAACTGTACTGTGTTCTTCATATTGATCACTGCTGCAGTAGCCTTAGCCATACTGGTAGATTACCATAGCTAACGATATTTGGGATTTGGAAGGAGAAGTGTCCAGGTGCCCTTGGAGAATGGTCCTAGCAAAGCATGATGTCTATCTAGAGAAAGAATCAAGCTTACAGTGCTTTGTAAAAGAATGCAGAGAGGACTAAGTAGCAGTTTCTAGAATACTTCTAGAATCCGAGCCTCTCCAAAAATCTATAGATGAAGCCAAGGTCCTCGTAGATTGGGTTTGATCATGCCTGGAATGGATTTGTAATGGTGAGTATAACAAAAGGTTATTTATTACCTTTGGAAATAGTCTGTTTTGACACCAGTTGTACCTTCTTCTTACCTTCACTAGAAACAAACAATGGATCTAATAATCTAAGCAACTTAGTTCTGTCAAGATAGTACCTGAGTTATCCGCAGACATCCAAGGTATGGAGTATCCTTTCTCCCTCTTATTTAAGTATAGGAAAGAAAACTGTGAAATGGATAGTTTTACTTAAAGTAAACATGTATATCACTTTAGGTATAAAAGAAGGATTAGTTCTCAAAAAAAAAAACCTGTCCTCATGGAAAATGATGTAGGGTTTGGAACTTGGATAATCTTCTTACAGAGATCAGAGCAATCAATAAAACAATTTCTCCTGTTAAGAACCTCAAGTCAGCCAGATTATCTGGTTCAAACAGAGGAAGTGTTTCTGTAGCACAATATTAAAATCCCAAGGATGGGCCACTGGTTTACTTGGGGTCTCTTATGCAAAATGCCTTTCAAGAACATATTGACATGTGACTACTTTGAAAGTTGAGGATCCATGCTGAAATGGCCAACAAATGAACTTTGATAGAGGAATAAGAAAGAGCATAGGATAGTAACTCACATAAATATTGCAAAATCAGAGAACGACTAGCCTTGAATGGGTGCTGGTACTCTTGTTGGCACCTACTAGAAAACTGTTTCGGTTTGCTCATTTACGAGTATGATTTTCTAATAACAGGTTTTCTTCCCTCCATTAGTACCTGCTGCACATCCTCTGAAAACATGTTATTAAAATGGATTAAGAACCTGTCATTCAGGCAGTCAATTGAAGATTATTGATGTCAGGGTGAATCAAGCACCCATGTTCTCATGTGCATAGTTCCATTCTATGAACCTTATGGTAATTGCTCTGGCCATTTCCAAAAGAAGGAAGAACCACAGTTGCCTGGAGCAGAAGAGATTCACCAGAAGTACCCTGGATATTAGTGGAAAGGGTGGAAAGGCATATAGGAACATCCCTATCCAAAGAAAATAAAAAGACATCTGTCTTCCATGCCTTCTTGCATGGAATCCTGGAACAGAATTCTGCCAGTTGATTGTTCAGAGAGGGCAATTAGTTGTACTTGAGGTACACTCCACAGATGCATCAAATCTTGGAAGTCCCTTGGCTCTAGTTTCCATTCATGATGTTCTATCCTGGTCCTGCTCATTTTGTCTGTTACACAGTTTTGCTCTGACGAGTTAGCAGCCCGGTGCCCAACCTTCCACAGAAGGCACACACACGCACGCACTCATGCCTAGGGCCAATTTAGGGCGCCCAATCCACCTACAGTATGTCTTTGGGATGTGGGAAGAAACCAGAGCACGCGGAGGAAACCCACGTGACCACAGGGAGGACATGCAGACTCCACACAAAAGGCACCCCAGCCGAGGATCAAACTGGAGAACCTCTTGCTGTGAGGTGGCAACGCTAACTGCTGCACCACTGTGGCTGCCCAAGCAGCCTCCCACCTATTAAAATATTTTTAACTATATACATGGATACTTGCAATTCCAATAAATTACTCTTTTCTGAACTTAATATATATCCAAAATATGTGGGGGGGCTATGCCCCCCACACCCCCTTACTATATATGCTAACTCCAGGGTCACACAACAGTGGGAAAAAGGCCATATATAACTTTCAGTGAAATGTGTTTCAGTGAATTGAGTTTTCAGTGAATTGAGCTTTCAGTGATTTGTGCACAGTCATTTGACTTTCAGTGAAATGTGCTTTCAGTGAATAGTCCTAGACCCATATATATATATATATATATATATATATATATATATATATATATATATATATATATGTGTGTGTGTGTGTGTGTGTGTGTGTGTGTGTGTGTGTACACCAAATGAGCATCTCAAACCCAAGAGCAAGAGCACAAAAAACTTCAAAACTTGGCGGCACTGCTCGAGACCAGGAAACAGTTAACCAAACAACCACAACACTATATTTAGCACTTTTGTTCCTTTTTATCGCTACGGAACTTCATTAGAAAATCTTGTATTCATAAATCACTCACTATTTATACACTCTTTACCAGTCTATTCTAAACAACAGCAAAACACAATCAATTAGCTGTGGGAATGCGCCAATAGTAAGTAATTAACCATCAACTTTGCAAGCCATTCTAATAACACTGTCACAATATATTTAATGAAATGTGTTTAAATACAATAAATATGATAAATATAGTAAATATGAAATTAAAATTATTTGGAAAACACATTCAAACTTCACCAGAGAACATATGAAATACTTTAAATAATTCCAATTTTTTTTTTTTATAAAATCCTATATTTGAACAAACTTTTAATATTGATATGTTCATTAAGACCTGGTTTGTGATCAGCTCTTAATAAAATCTGCCACGTTAACTCACAAATCTCTAATAATTTATTACACCCACTGGTGAACAGAAATTAATTTATGTGTTCCAATACACAGAAATGAAACTTTCTGAAATGCTTACACACTAAACTGTGTTTGCTTAATGCATTTAACATGCTTCTATCCTTCATGGCCTTTAAATGTTCTCTAACTCTAATTTAAAGAGCCCTCATAATTTTGCCTATATAAAAACATTGACTGGTACTACAAAGGTTTACAAAACCTATAAACCAAGTAGGCAAAAAGGTGAACTCACACTGCACTTTATTGTTGAAAACACATCCAACAGTTAAGCGCTTTCATCCCAAATGAACTTTAACAGAACTCTGATGAAGTCCCATTTGGGATGAAAGCACTTAACTGCAGGATGTGTTTTAAACAATAAAGTGCAGTGTGAGTTCACCTTATTGCCTATTTGGTTAATGGTGTTTGGTGTCGATTGGAGTTCCAGTTTGGCGGCTTACATAAACTATATTCTTACTAAGGCAGTTGTAGTGGCCATTACTTGCAATTACTTTATTTAAGTGGGTAAAATGAACTACATTGATGTTACTCATGAACCTACACTGGTTACAAAAACCATAAGCAAAAGTGCCTATCCTTGATAAACTTAACACTACTATAGGATGAAATTCTAATAAAGTTTTCAAACTGGTGGGTTTCTTAATAATAAATTGTGGCTTATTCCCTATAATTTTAACTAAATCAACGTTACCCATAATAATTTTCCAATTAGCTGTAACTATATTCTTAATTGCTAAACTATCTTTAGAAATCATAATTGGAAGTGCAAACACTTTATCATCAGTGACATAAATTTTTATCCCTTTACCTGTACTAACTCTTTGAACACTAATCCCATTTTTCAATATAGGAGGAACCTATCATTTCAATGCATTTTATCTTCATCTGCAATACCCTTCAAATTATCTAATGGATATACCCTCGCCAAAACAGACCAGTGATAAACCTTACTTCATGATCAAAACATATATCATCACTGATAATCCGTCTTACTCTGATTACTTGGCCCATAAAAATATTTAATTTCATAACTCTAGGGTGGGCACTATTAAAGTGCAAATAATTATTCCTAAAAGTGTCCGTCTTGTACATAACACTATGAAAACACTTATTTATGCTATCCATTTGAATGAAATTGTCTAAAAAATCTGCCTTCTCTTCTACTCTACCATTTGTGAATCGGGACAGGGTTAAGTTAATATCATGAATAAAAGTGTCAAAATCTCTAACATCCTTACTCCAAATAAAAAACAAGTCATCAATAAATCTACTTTACCTTTAAAAATGTATTGAAAAAGTGGATGAGTCTTTAAATAAATAAGTTCCCACCAACATAATATGATGCTGGCAAATGATGGTGCAACATGAGCACTCATAACCACTTCAACTTTATGTCTATAGATCTCATTCCCAAATTCAAAACGTTATCTAACACTAACTTCATTAACACCTCACACAATTTTACACTAATGATGTCTGACTTATTGACTTCTGTGAGATAAGATTTCAGAAATTCAGTGCATTGCTAACTTCTATGGTAGTGTATAACAAAACAACATCTACAGTGCATAGTCATTTTTCTTTACCTTCAAACTGATATTGTCTTAACTGAGCAAGAAAAGGCTGTGAATCTCTGACATAAAATTCATTTTGTTGTACTATAGGATTTAATATTTTATCCAAATAAAATGAAATGGTCATAGTTTTGTTTCTAGGGTTAGACACAATAAGTCTAAATGGTGGATGAGCCTGATTTTTATGAATTTTTGGTATACCAAATATTTTACCTAATTCAGGTTAATCCACCATCAGAAATTCATATAAACCATAATCAACGTATTTCTGATTGAACAAATGAAACAATTCTAAATCAATTTTCTTAAAAGTATTAACAACTGTACTTTTTTCATAAAAACCTGTATCAGACAATACATGATTAATTTCAGATTTATATTTAGCATCTTCCATGACAACTAAACCACATCCTTTATCCAACTTCATATATATAAGATGTTTATAAGACCTTAAACTATTAATTGGATCCGCCTGAGAATTATTCAAATTGTATAACTGGACTGTAACTTTATTTCTACATAGCCTATCAAATTCAGCCTCACAAGACTTAGCGAAAGCATTGACTGTCACATTTAAATTGGGATTGAATGTACTTAGTTTACTGAAGGCCTTTTTTCACATTGCAACTTTTAACCTAATGAAAATGTACTTTAAATTCAATGTTCTAATGTATAATTTAAAATTCAAGATAACATTCATATATCTTACTCTGCATGCAGGCACAAATGAAAAGTCCTTTGATAATACCTCAATTTCTTGCACAGAAAAAAAAACGTGTTTAGATAAGTTAAAATAGGACAAACATCATTACTTAATGTCCTTTCCTTTTCCCCTCCCTTTCCTTTTGTTGCCACTGTTTGTTGCCTTTTTTGACAAAATGTCTGTTTTTGGTCGTGCTCCTAACTGAAAATATGCTGTTTGTCCTGTGCTATGACTAGCTGTCATATTATCTTTTGTTAACTCAAAAGAACTTTGCTCAATAGCATTGTTCAGACTGTGTGTAGCAGCACTAGCTGAAGTAATAAAAATGATCTAGCTGAGACACATTGTTACCAATATGCACTTCACTGCCATGTGGTGTACTACTAAGTGTAACAGTACTGCTAGGTGCACTAACATTTAGTTTCACATTTTTTTAGTAAAAATACTCAGTTATTGGAATATGCTTGAACATCATGACTGATTTTTTTTGTCTTTCTAGCAATGACTGTAGCTATGTATTTTTAAACCTTATTATCAATATTCATCTGTTTTACACATTTCAAAACACCCATGTTTGATAAAAGCATCTACCATTCTTCCGTTAGATAAAAAGTTTACAAATAAACAACTATATTTATATCTACGTATATATCTATATCTATATATCAATATAATGCACACATATATATATATGTGTGTGTGTGTGTGTGTGTGTGTGTGTGTGTGTGTGTGTGTGTGTGTGTGTGTGTGAAAAACAGAAATGGAACTCTTTTTCTAGAGACACACAAAAAAAAGCATTGTGCACAGAATAAAATTAACTAAATTCTACAAATACAAGTCATTCATAACACCTGAATCTGCTGAAATAGTAAACTGAAGCAAATGTGGATTGTGAGTCAAGCTTAAAGAATGCATATCATGTTTATAAGAATAAAGGAAACTGTAGTTTCCAGGTCATCACACCTGCCACCTTTGGTATCATAGTGGTTTATGGTGTTTACGTCTCACTGGTGAGTCTAAGACAAAACAGGTATAATGAGGAAGCACCGTTATCATGGTGGAGGCAGAAGAGATTTGCAGTACAGTGCAAGGATTGAAAGAAGAGTAAAATCCCTCAGTAAGAAGCTGAGATCCCTCATAAAAACCTCCAAAGCTAGTTACGAAAATAAAATTGCCACTGACTCTAAAGACAACCACAAAGCATGTTATAGCTATGTCAAGAATCTCAATAGCAACACTCAGATGTGCTCAGAGTTACAGCACAATGGCACATAAATTACAGAACCAACTGATATTGACAACATCCTGGCAGATAGGTTCAGTGCTAACTTTACCCCCTTTTCACCCCCTAAAAATCCCATCTCTATACTGGAAGAATGCAAAGTTCCTGTAATCACAGCTGCACAGGTAAAAACCACCCTCTCCAAAGCCAAGAACACAGCATCCATGGGACCTGACAACATCCCAGTTGCATTCTACATGAACTGCAGAATGAACTGGTACCCCACCTAAGCACCATGTTCAATCATAGCCACACCTCAGGCTTTGTGTCTACTGAATGGCGCACAATGATGGTTATCCCACTCCACAAAGTGGGAGCCACCACAGACCCTGAGAATTACTGCCCCATTAGCCTAACAAGCCTGGTCTGTAAGGCCATGAAACGTATCATCATGGACTATATAAACAAAGACATTAGTAATCTCCAAACTCTGGACCCCACCCAGTTCGGGTTTGTAAAAAGCAGATCATGTCTCCTAAACCTGACAGACTTCTTTGAAGAAGTCACCAAAGCCGTAGATGAGGGTAAGGTGGTTCACACAGCCTATCTAGATCTCGCTAAGGCTTTTGACACCATCCCCCACTCTGGAATTATAGATAAACTCACTAAACTAGGTATAAATACCTATGTCACAACATGGGTCGCTATCTGGCTCACTGACAGAACCCACACTGTGAAAGTAGCAGACTCCAAATCCGACTTCAGACCAGTGACAAGTGGAGTACCACAGGGTTCAGTCCTGGGTCCTCTCCTGTTTGGTATCTGCTTTTCTGAAGTACAGGCTAACACAGAAGGTCTTTGGCTAATGTAGTTCGCAGATGACTGCAAACTAGGAGCCCTAATCAAAACTCCTAATGATGTGGACATCCTACAAAAAAGCCTCACTGAGACAGGTGCCTGGTGTCAAAGCCATGGCCTCAAGCTCAATGCCAAAAAGTGCATTGTCATCCCCTTTGGTAAAAACTCTGTACCCATGGGCTACCACATAGGTGGTAGTCTACTTAACATGGAAAGTGTGATAAGAGACCTTGAGACAAAGGCGGACAGTAGTCTCTCCTTTGATAATCACATCACCACAGTAGTCAGGAAATCCTTCTACATTGCTCACCTCATCACAAAAGGTTTCTCATCCAGAAAAAAGGAGGTCATTGTTTCCCTCTACTCATCACTCATTAGACCCATTATAGAGTACAACGCCCCTTTTGGTATGTACCTCACAAGACATCTACAACAACTGGAAAGGCCACAGAAATACCTCACAAAGAGGATTACTGGCCTCAAGCAGATGCCCTACGCAGACTGTCTCAAAAAACTCCAGCTTTACTCCGTCACATATTGCCTACTCAGAGGCGATCTCTGCCTAACATACACAGCTATGTCAAACCCAGAGCTATTGGACATGCTCCATTTAAAGAAATCCCAGTCCCTCCAAGCTACATGCACTAGGGACCTAAACCTTGTCACCACAATAAACAGAACATGCTGGAGGGATAGATTCCTCTCCCAGAGACTTCCCATACTCTGGAACAAACTACCTATCCATATCAAGCAAAGCTCCTCATTAGTGCTCTTCAAGAAATAAAATCTTGATGATTGGATGAGAAATAGGAAATTCACCCCGGGGATCATCTCTGTGGCTCTGCTCAACAGGGGCACAGGAAAATAATTTTCTTGGGTGGCGAAAGTCAGGGTACCTTTTTGGCTAGGCTTATAGAGGCCCTAGGGCCAATAGCCTAGTACCTACCTATGAACCTATGAACCTATAAAAAAGATTAAGAACAGATGCCAAGGCAGGATAAAGGAATGATGTGAGATAGTGGAAATAAGACAAGCCAGAAATGAAGAACAGATGAAATGGCAATAAGTAAGGCAAGAACAGTCTGGAGATTAGTATAAATAATTATTTGTGTTTACAACAGAAGCTGGCAAGTCAATCTCGGTTACCAAAAGAAAACTGTTAATTTGTCATCATGAAAAATGTTGTACAAAGTGGACAGAATGCCTTTATGAAGGTTGGCTAAATGGCTTGAAAGTTTTCCCTCAGCTGAGAGCAAGCAATTATTCAAAATTGTAGAGTTCAGGATGCAAACATATCTCTGTGCATCTGGATAAATGGGCTTAGGGAAACAAGCCATTTGCTAGTAGGTGGATGCTGAAACAATCAGGAGTAGATCCCAGAAAATCTGAGGAGTTCTGTTTGCATATCCAAAGGTCAACCACTCGGCTGGATGTAATGAAGTGCTCAAGCCAGTATGGATCTATTTCCAAATATACTAAGTCTGGTATATTGACTGTGGATGCAAAAAAATGAAACATCTTATTTTTGCAGCAGGCAGTACTTAGGGATATTGAGTGATTGTGAATGATAAAGACAGTAATATCACAAGCCATGTGTGCACTATCTATCCAACCACAACCCTTTTTCCCACATGAGGTCAGGGTGTCACGTCAAAAGTGACTATCATCTAGAGCAAAGGTTTACACTGCCATGTGGTTAGCCTTGCCATGGTAATTCTTCAGTGCTACACATTTGCACTCACACTCACACCTATGGCTAATTTAGAATTCCCAATCCACCTACTGCATGTCTTTAGAATATGGGAGGAAACCGGAGCACCCTGAGGAAATCCACGCAAACACAAAGAAGACATGCAGACTCTGAACATAAGGCACCCCAGCTGAGGATCAAATGAGGAAACCTCTTGGTGTGAGTGACACTGTCTACTGTGCCACTGTGCTGCCCATACCATGTGGACATGTAAAGGAATCCACTTTGTAAAAGGATATAACTCAGAGGTCAGCAGTGTGATAGGTAAAAAAGGACCATTTATTTTAAATTCTTCTAGTCGACAAATATTGTGAAAGCCATAATGGGTAACTGAATAACAAAACAAAGATGCATACTGTTTTTTAATTATGTATGAAATTATTTATTTGTAATTATGTATCAAAGCAATTGAATTATAAAATAGTAACAATACTGATTTGCTGTATATAACAATACTGCTGAAAGGTATAGCAGTACATTTAAACTGCCAAAGAGCAATAATGGGTAACCAAAGACACCACATGGTTCAAGAATCAGTGGATACAGCCCTCTATATCTACCTGAAAGTTGACAACAAGCATGCAGATGAGAGATGATGTGTCTGATTAGAATGGAACTAGGTTCAAATCTATGAATTCTTGAGTGACATGGCAAATGGGAGAGCGAGAGAGATAGAGAGAAAGCCGGGAGGGAAACGGAGAAAGAAATTGCAATTAGATGGTGCCAGGACTGCAGTGTAGGGGGAAGGTCTACGTCAGTGTAATAGACATTTGAAGTGGCCAGCTCTGGACATGCAGATTTAAATAGTAAATGCAGAACAACATTATCCCATGACAAGCTATTGGTATTGTGGATAATGTCAGAAGATGTGGTTAGTATGTCATTTCTCCTTTGTTTATGTGTATTAAATTTATATGCCTATAGGAAGCAGTATAAATATTGTACGTTTTAAAAGACAAAAAAAGTGTCTGACAATGTTTGCATCATAATTTAATAATAAATCAGTTCTTTATCTTTATTGCAGAGTTCTCTGTGAATCACTTCATCTAAATTGTGATTTTTTTTCATGCAAGTTTGAAAAAAGAAAACATCTTCAGATGCAAAGTCATTTGATAATAGGGCATAGATGAATTCAAACTGTACATCACAAAAATGATGACAATTACTAATAGTAAATGCTAAGCAAAGAAAAAGCATACATTAAGCAGTTCTCAAGTACTTTGGTAAGTTGTCATGTGATCTGCATTTTGAAAAAACTTGGAACTAAGAACAAAAATAAAACCTCTGGGGGTTGTTAGAGGGATAAAATAAAGAGATACATATGTTAATATGTACAATGAGAAGAAAAGCAATTTAAAGGCATTTGACAGTGATGTATACAAAAGGCAAGTTACGTGTAATTGCTGTGAAGAAAAACCTTCTGAGACAGTACATTTTTTAAATGAAATGCAGTTTTTGCACAACACTGCAGAAGAATAGTCTGCTCTCCTAGACATGCAATTTGGACTTCTTGTTACAGGAATCTGCAGGGTATTCACAAGCTGTTACGAAGTCTGAAAGATTGAGATGAATGCTATGGAACAATGTCAGAAAACAAAGGATCCAAAAGTTTACCCAAGATGCAAAAGAACAATGACACGTGAAATCATTTCTGTTTTCATTACTTTCAGCAGGATTCAAAAGGAGAGATTAAAAAAAGATAGCTATAGCTGTCAAATGATATTAGAAAAAAGCAAGAAAACTCTATAAACTGCATCTGATCATGAACTTAACAAGTGCTTTGTGCCTTTTTATGTAAGAAGTGATATCTATAAAAAACATTTGGGACACATGCCACTAATTTTGTATTTGCATTATAAACAATACATGTTTGTTTTGTATACCATGCATTTCTGTAGAATTTCAAATACAATGATACAAGAAAACTCTATAAACTGCATCTGATCATGAACTTAGCAAGTGCTTTGTGCCTTTTTATGTAAGAAGTGATATCTATAAAAAACATTTGGGACACATGCCACTAATTTTGTATTTGCATTATAAACAATACATGTTTGTTTTGTATACCATGCATTTCTGTAGAATTTCAAATACAATGATACAGTGATTACATATTCTATTATGATCAGACTCAAACATGAAATGCCTTACATGTTACTCTTAATATGCACACACAAAAAAGATTTTGCAACAATTTGCACTTTAATATATAAAGCATTGAAATTGTAAACTCAATAATAGCATATAAAGATGTAGTGGCAGTGAAATTCATTACAGCAAACATTCTCAGGTATCTTACATTTTGCAGGCAATCTGGAGAATGGAAAATATTCTGGCATTATAATACCATCAATTAACATTTTCTGTGACAACGTCTGATTATCACAGCTGTATGCCTTCAACTATATTAAGGCGTTTTATCATAAAAAACATTTACAATGAAATATGACGTAAAACTGGATAAAACACCTATACAAATAAAAAAAAAAAGTTTAAAATAATTAGTAAGTGCACATAATGGAATACATAACAAAAGCAGAAGTTCACCAATGTGGTTCCCTGGTATGTAAAATGCTCAGAATGCAAACAAATGCAAGAGTACAATGTAGCACTAAAAAGTACATACCATAGCTCTCAAATGCAATGCAACTGATTGTATAATCTCACAGATAAATTGGTTTCAGCACAAGGCCTTCATCAGTATACATAACACGTCGTCCAAGGTACAAAGCATGCCAGTAGTCCAGCTGGGAGGAGACCCAGAAATTAATAACAACAGAGAGGTCAGTCAGCCTGAAGTAAAATGCACTTAATCCTGGAAATGTTACTCAGGGTTTCCCAATTGAAATGTTGGCACTCAAAATGCCGAGTAACAAGAAGCCAGAAAAACAAAATGCCAAAAACTGAGAAAAAGAATGAATCTCAAAGTCAGTGATATTTAACTTTACACTCTTTTTTTTTTTTTTTTGCAGGGGGAAAGCCACCTGCATCCCCAATGTGGGGAGGGGACAAGCCTCCCTGAACTTTATATATATATATATATATATATATATATATATATATATATATACTAACTCCGAGATGACTGGCAATAGCTGGTCCCAACATTTCAAATGGTTACATTCAGTTGATATATTTACCCTGGGTTTTAAGACTGGCAATAGTTGGTCCCAACATTTCAAATGGTTACATTCTCAGTTGGTAATGACATGATTTTACTTCGGCTGACACTTGGCTTCTGCTTGTGAACTGACAATCTAGGATTACACATAAGTTATACATATTGTCAAAGACCTTAAGCTTATTACTTCCATAAACAAAGTAGTTAAAGAGTAAAGGTTCAGAAGATACCCTCAGGGTCATATGAACAGCCATGCCCTAAGTCATGCAGATGTTAAGTGTCAACCAAGTAAAATAAATCCAATACAATATGGCATCAACGTCTCAGGCAAGAGTAGCACACTCACTATATCATTTTATGGAAGGAAGAAGTAAAAATGGGTGCTGTCAGCATAACTATGGTATGCTAACCCCCCCCCCTATAATAAGATCTCCCAAAGGAAACTTTCATAGCGTAAACAGTAGCAGGTATATGATACATCAGTGTGGTACTCCACACTCAAGGGGGTATAATGAAGAGGTGTTAATTTTACAAGAAACCTTCTAACTGTGGTCTGAGAGGTACCAGTGTACATACATAAACACTAATCCAATGAATCATTAGTGGTTCCAGCTGCTGTAGAGGGAGATCCAGGAGGGCAGGTTCAAAATAGTACCACTTGTCTTGAGCCATGAAGAGATCACTGACAACTCTGGCAAGTGCAGTCTCTGTACTATGGTGACAGGGAAACCCTAAATGAAAAGGATCAGTGAGCCAGCTGAGTGTTAAATAGGTATTAAGGTTCTCATACACAAACTTCTTGATGACCTTTCCGAAAGTAATTGGTATTTATCAAAGGTATGATGGTTCAATAAAGGTTTCATGAGGATGAATATAACATGGGCCTCTGTCAAGGCCAATGGAAAAACTATAAGTTTCAGAGTGGAATCTGTGATCAGAAAAGTCACTGCAATGAACATGCCAGGGCTAGCCAAAACCTATAAAGTGACTTAAGATGATCCTGAAGGAATAGGTTACATTGCTCATCTCCCAAAATGCAGCTTGCCCTAAATCATATTGCTCAGCTACAGACCTGTCACATCCCTTATTCCACTTGCCACAAAGGGTTCCTTATAGAAAGTGCACAACTTGTAACTGTGAGTCCAGTAAGTATCAAAAATAGTATGCAACTTGGAAAGAATTACAGCAAATTAAGCAAACCATATTGTAACTGCATTAAAGCATTTCTATGGGCTGCAGCCACCACACTCCAGCTACGTATCAACACTAATTCTAAGATTACTCCAAGTTAATGCAATCTCAATTCTTCTATATTATTTTTCCTTTTCAGTCTTTTTCTTTCTGTGATTGCAATTGTGAGCTAAGCAGTTTCAAGAGGAACCCCGGATTCATCCTTGGACCTTACTCTTCATCTGTACTGCAGTACAAACTCTTAAAATATATTCTAAGACCTAAGCAATAAACAGTCCAATGAGTGCAAAAAGCAGAGCAAATACCTCTCTTATAGTTAGCAAAACAGTTAAAATAATCGTTAGGATAAGGGTAGGTAAACCAAATACTGACGTAAACTTTACAACAGAATCCAGCATATATCAAAACCTCCGATAGATAGCAGAGACCAAAAACGACTCCAATATTCCAAAATCCGGTTTATTTCACAAACAAAAGAATGCAGGTAAGCGCTTCTGTATATGAAGAGATGTTTTTAATATGTAATAACAATATATGGCTAAGTAAGCAATGTGCTATACCTTTAAATCTTGGTTTATAGGTTTTTCCCACCAAAGTAATATATTTAAATGGGGGCTAATAATGTTTATTAGAAGGGTCTGAAGAAGCCATATCAGTGAAAGCGCTTACCTGCATTCTTTTGTTTGTGAAATAAACCGGATTTTGGAATATTGGAGTCGTTTTTGGTCTCTGCTATCTATCGGAGGTTTTGATATATGCTGGATTCTGTTGTAAAATTTACGTCAGTATTTGGTTTACCTACCCTTATCCTAACGATTATATTCTAAGACCTCATTTCACTCTCTGACTACAACATTTCTTTATATCACATTTGAACTGCCCCCATAAACGTTATGTCTATGTTCACGTCTCCATTGTTATTGTTTATTTACTCCAGCCCAATTTCTAAACTTTGGCAAGTCACATAATGCTCCCCTTTCTTATTGGCACCCTGATTTATACTTGTTAAGCAGTCTAAAGATTTTCCAATCCTTCATCATCTTCCATTTTTTACTTTTCTGGTAAACAAACACTATACATTTGTCTTAGCAAGCAGGTGTTACTAAACCATGATGTGGCTAGTCCAGGTTAGACGAAAGGATACCCAATGACAACTTTCATTACTTAACCCAAGGTTGTGAAACCTCTGGGGTACTTTTTTAAATAAGGTCAAGTATCCAGGGGAGAAGCCCTCTGCACTGAGGTATGGGGGTATTTCCCCATGCATGAGAATTTAATTTCCATTTGATGTTGTTTTGTTTATCTTAGCTTATCTAATTATGGTCCTCCGAAAAGCATCTACATTGCTCGAATTATACACTAATAAATCACTGAAGGTCTCCTGTGAACTTTAGTCTAACTTTCTATGATTGGGCAACAGAACCAGACACAGTACTGCTGATGCTGCCTTGAATTATTCATTTATTTATTTATCCATTTATTTTGATTCTTTTTTGTTTTTCATTTGTGTTGTTCATGCTAGGCTAGTGGTCTCTTCAGTGAATGACCAAGGTAGTGCTTATACTGACTAGGTAAAATTTGCACCTGGCACTAGGTAATTTCCCCTACTCTGTTCCTGTTCCTGAGTGGGAAGATGGAGAGAAGTATTTGGGGATGAACACAGAAAGGAGGTAGGAAAGTTT
>NC_056745.1:1537272875-1537332875 GCF_019279795.1 Protopterus annectens | reverse complement strand
TTTGTTGGAACAGCGATTTTTTTCCCTTGGAAAAAAATCGCTGTTCTGATAGTTTGGTTTTGTAAGCTTTCGCTTACATGGGGTCGATTAATCACCGTTCATTAACCTAAGCATTCGGTGATCTAATATAGACCGATAAATTGTCCTTTGAGAATGTTTGCTTTCATAAAAGTAGGGTGACCACTTTTATAATGAACATAACTGTTGCAGAATGTACTCTTCCTGTGTATAGTACTATATACACGTTTATGATTAACATCAAGTTTAATACTCACATCTAAGAAAACCACTTCCAAACCTACACCACCAATAGTAAAATTAAAAAAATTAGTGCCCTTACTAAGATCCAACACAAACTTCGTTGGACAAAAACCATCATCGTCCCTTATGATAAAGAGCAAGTCTTTCCACAAATCTTTTATAAAAGATTATTTTATCAAAAAAATCCAACTCTCGGGAGAACCTCCAATTCCCACCATCCCAACATCAAGTAGGTGGGTCCCACTGCAACACCCACTGAGACCCTTTTCAACTGTTGATAGGAATTGTTGTTGATCATAAAAAAACTATTGTTCAACAACAATTCCAACAAAAAAGTGTAGGTGATGATTTTGTCATTACCCAGGTTTGAATGTTTACCCCAAAAAAAACACCTAATGTAGTTCACCCCTTTCTGGTGTGGAATACACATAAATAGGGAAATGGCATCTACTGTGATCAACTTACAATGTTCAATAAACTGTATACCATTTGAAACAAATATTCATAGTTGATCAAGAAAATTCCATGAATCGGCTATATATGATGGTAATTTTTGAACATGAGACTTTAAAACATTATCTAAATACAAAGATATACAATCTGTACAACATCCAGATGCTGATATAATGGGCCTAAAGGGGGGGTTTGTTATAGACTTATGCAAATTTTGGATGCCGAACAGAATCCTGATTCTGAGATTCTCAACATATAAAAACTCAAAAATTTCTTTGGTGATCTGACCATTCATAAGTAAATCATACAACATAGCATAAACATGCCCATAAGATTTTAAAATGTCATACTTAAATACTTTCCTATATTCAACATCATTGTTCAACATACCCTCAATAGCATTGTTGTAATCAGCAATATTCATAGCAACAATCTTCCCCCCTTTATCTCGTATATATAGACAGAGAGAGAGAGAGAGATGTGTGTGTGTGTGTGTGTGTGTGTGTGTGTGTGTGTGTGTGTGTGTAGATATGTGTGTACATAGGTATAGTTGCAGTTTGCTTGTTAATGATTGGTGTTTCTAACAGCCAGTATGTCAATATCAGGTATCAGAGTCTATCAAATGGACATAAAGGTGATGTGCTATAGCCCATATTTATTATAATATGGCAAGTGCATTCAGCTATATTAATTACCATCTCACTAGCACAAGCTATAAAGTGTCTAATCTGAAAGCATATTTTGGAATTAACTAGCTAAAGTATTAAACTTGCATATATGACTGCAATTAACACACTAAACCCATGGAGTAAAACCAACTGCTGTGTGCCTCAATAACCCTTGAACAGAAACCACATGTATCATTCCAGTGGGTTTAATTAAGTGTTGTGTTACAGACTTGCCATTTCCAAATATACATATGTTTAAATGTAGTGGGTAAAATATGGTGGAGGTGTTTATCCTGCATCATAATATTTCATTGCTTACTCAGAATTTATCTTGAGTTTAAAAGTGTTGGTGTCATATGTAACAATAAATTTCAAATTGCATTCAGCAGCAGTAGTTGATATTTCTCCCAATAATATGACAATATACTGTTCAGCATCTGTTGCACTTACCTTCCCAGTTTTATTACCTTGTCATTATTATAACTCCTTTGGGGAAACCTATTGAACAGGCTGTCAAATATTATTTTGCAGTCCTCATACTTAATACAAGTGTATATTTTGATCATAAATTTCAGATGGTATCTAATTTGTTCTCAAAAGCTGTTACTAGAAAATAACTTTTTCCACAGTAAGACAAGTACTGTACTGTCAAGAATCTAGGCCACATGTTATCCAAGCAATCTACTGTGAAATGTTTAACTGCCAAAGCTAATTGACTGCCAAAAATATTTAAATTAAGACATTCATCAAACTTATACAAACTTAGAACTTCAGATTTTTAATCCAGTTGTTAGCCATCCCCAAATCTTCTCTCTGTGTCACCATATATGAGAAATATTTGGAGTCATAAGTATTTTTTTCTGAAACACTCTTTGAAGAGAGAACCCTAAATTATGGTAACAGTAAACCCCACTGTTGTTCCTCTGAATGCAAAAAAAAAAAATACTAAAGTCAAAATAAAACACATTTTTGGTAAGGAAATGCTTGACTGGATACACAATAAATCTGATAAATCTTGAACCTTTAGCTGCAGTCTGACTATATGTGAAATGCTTGCTTAGTATGATGCCATGTCTGTGATACACATTAATCTATAAGTGCTGAATTGTATCGTCTCCATAAGTTCTAAAATTTAATTTGTATCATCTAACCTAACCTTTATCAGAGGTAATAAATACTTCAAATATACCTCTCAAAAGGCAAATGGATTTGTTATAGATTCATGTCCAAAAGTAACTGGATAATGCCAGGCCAGGATCCAGCGCTTGCATATTTTAGGAAAAAGTATCGAGGCTTAGGATATCCAGCATCTGTAATTCATATCTCAGATGATTTGAAATTAACACTAATCTATGATCAATTCCAGAAATCTGTAAGTTTCTTGTTCAAATATATTGGCTGGATAACATGAAAGTCATACCAAAACATAAAATGTTTGAGATGCCCTTTAACATTAGTCATATAAGCATCTGTACCCCAAAAGTGCCACTGCTTCTCCATTCCTGATCAACACTAAGCTGTGAGTTTCATTGCAAAGTTTTAGGAGTCTTCCTCTGTTTTGCAGATAAATTATTACTATAGCTCTAAATAACTGAGCACACTTTTGACACTTGTCTGCTAGTACTGTTTTTTGAAAGGCCAGTACAGTAGAATTGTAAGGAATGTGAGAATGACAGCTCTTATGAAATATAAAATGCAATACTTGAGGGATAAGGCCCCACATCAATCAGTTTAAAAAGGTGTTCTGCCTTTTTTACATGGGAATTGTTGAGTTTATTCCTATCATACAATATACTGATTTTGTAGCTGAACACAATGTTTTATTCTTCAGTTCCATTAGTATATAATTATAGATGCAATATTTAATAATAAAATGAAAATTGTTATAGCTTTCCCATATTATGTTCAACATGTATTAACATTTCCCTCAGCTTTTCCCTTTTGGGAGTGAGTGTTTATCTCCGTGTAACTTTATTTTATTAATAATTACCAATTCAGTTAAGGGAAGCAGGGTCTTTTTCTATAATGAGACAGACCAAATCGGGCTTAGGTTTATTACATGCATATACTGTTCAGGCTGGATAACAACAAGCTATATTAGTATTGGTATGAAATGTTTCTAGTCGTAACTCACGCCTCAAAAAATATACAGGAGTATATATCCTGAAACAAAACTAGGTAAACATCAGAGTAAAAGAGATATAATCTGTGACAGACGGTAGAATTGTTGATGTTGCTTAGTCATTTGGTTAAATGTTTCTTTCAGTTATTGCAAATTTATACTCCTTGCTTCAGTACTGATATTGGTCTACCTTAATCTCCCCCATCTTTTATTTTCTCTTTTGACTTTGAACTTTCCCAGCATCATTTGCTTCTTTAGTGAATACCGTCGTCACATCATGCAGCTAAAGTTTTTGACTTTTAATTTTACAGTTATGCTTTCTAATGAACTGTCTGTATTTAATACTTTAAGTATTGGCTGATTCAATCTTCTTGCAGTCCAAATTTTTTGATTGGGACTGATGTAGATCCTAAGGGAGTCCTGGGTGGGGCAGTGCTGTCCTAGTTCTTTTGGGAGCTTTTCTACTTATTGTCTAAACCTGGTATTCCCACCCTACCTGTGGTTACATGGTTGAATCCAGGAGGGTGGGAATGCAATGGGAGTGTTCAGTGTCTCACTCTGCCTCTGCGGTATCTCAGTCATGCTGCCATCCTCTTCCCTCTAAGACTATTTCACCCCCATACAACTTCAGCCTCTACCATGGACATCAAGGAGAGCAACCCATAACCACTTCTCACCCCAGAATGGTCACCCCATTATCCTTCCCCACCATTCCATAAGACACCAGAGCCACTAATCAAACTTGGGTCACATGGGCTGCAGTCAGGGCTTTATCCCTCTGTGCCACCAGCATGGCAAGTTCATCTCAGTTTGCTAAAACTTAACTGGGCAAAGGATGCCTTGTTATGGAAGATGATTTTAATCACTTTAATACTAATAGGGAAACTTGTGCTACAAATGAGCCAGGGCTGTCAATTTTACTGATAAACTTAGAAGATCTAGTACTTTTATACCTGTGAGTCATCTAATTGTTAATGCATTTGAGATAGTTTGTAAAGAAGACATTTATATCATGTACGAGACTCATACAGCTAGTCACATTAATAACTTAACCTTTGAACAACAAATAGTCCTTAATGAGTTGAAGAAGATATCAGTATTGTTATTAAAGTGGCTGATAAGGTTGGGGCCATTGTAATAATGAACAGAGATGATTATATGGCAGCTAACAACTTGTTGCTTGATGATGTGACAAGTTAAAAGAATATAACCAAACCTGAAGTAGACAGGATTATTAAAAATGTTAAAACAAATGACATGCATATCAGTGGTTATATCAATAATGCTGTTTTAGTTTTATTTCATATTTAACATCCTGTCATTCCATTTTTTATGGACCACAGAAGATATATGAGGATGCTTGTAATACATGTATGCATCTCATTGTTTCTTCTAGGCGATGGGTTATAAAATCTGTACCTATCTATTTTAGAGTCTGTCTTGAAGAAATATCTAAAATGTGTTAATAGTTATATTAAAGATAGTGATGACTTTTTAAGACCTCTAACTAAATGGCAGCCTAAAAATTGGGATGAGTAAGTAACAATGGTAAAGTTGGATATAGAATCACTTGTCACAAATATATCTAATGATTATGGTGTTGAGGCACTTAGACATATACTGAATATGTAATTAGATTTGACTTCTGCTACTAGAAATATTATATGTGACTTGTCTGCTTTGGTATTAGAAAACAATGTTTATAGTCAATGATAATTTTTTTGCAACGACCTGGAGTAGCAATGGGTGTGCCGAATAGTGATACATATGCCAATTTAGTTCTGTTTGTGAAAGTGTGTTTCTCTATAAAAAAACATAAGTTGTACCATGCAAATGTGCTGCATTACAAGAATTTTGTGGATGTTATATTTTGATGAGGTAGAACTCATGGGCAGTTGAAAGAATTTGTCATCCATTTAAACTCCAATAAGTCTTTTTTGAGGTTTAAACCGAGTGTGTCTGGGCATGAGGTATGTTTCTTCAATATGTTGTTGACACATAATGGTTGCAGCTTTGAAATTTCTATTTATAGAAACGATATTAGAAAGGTTATATACCCTCATAGAACTGGACATATTTCTCCAACATAGTACCTGGCCATATGATTAGGATGTCTAGAAGGACTACCAATGAAGATATATATGATAAGGTGATTCACAGCCTTATAAAGGATTTTAAAGGAAAGGGCTACAGTATTAATAGATTAGAAAATATGAAAAATCATACTGATGGGCTAAGGACTTCTCTAGCGAAACCTGTATTTGGAGATATGAATTCTACTATTGGTTTTGTTAGCCTAAATAATAGAGCTTTTGATTTGTCCATTCCAATTACACATAATGCACATACTATACATGTTTCTCATATTTATAGAAGACATTAGAATATTTTAAGATCTTATGATGGTTTAATGGACAAATCCCTTCCATTACTACATTTGCATACAAGAATTCTGTTAATTTGAGGCATATGGTAGGCTATAAAGCACAAAGTAAAACAAAAATGTTGACAGATAATAAAGGCACTGGACCTAGACCATGCTTTCATTGTTCATTTTTTGAATATGTTTGTAGAGATGTCATTTATGCATCCAAATATTGGAAAATATTTAATGTGAATATATCAGCAACATGTGAAACTTATGTGACTATTGTATATCTAGCGAGATGTGTAAAATGCACCTACTTCTATATTGGTAAACAGTTAAAAACGGAAGGATCGTATATGTGAGCTTTTGTTTGATATAAGTAGACATGTTGAAACACATGCTGTATATAAGCATATATTACAAGTTGACAGGACACATGTTTTTAAGTTTAAAATTTTTGAACTATTATCTGTTAGTATAAGGGGTGGAGATGAATTTCTGTAGACAGACAAAAGTGAGTAAAATTGGATTTGCCCATTTTGAGTTGATTGTCCTCCAGGATTGAATGGAATGTGCAATTTGAAACCTGCCGTTTGAATACTGTTTTAAAATCATATTCCATTAAATAGATGTTTTATTGTTCAAACTGTATTTTTAAAAGTTTTTTAACAGTCTCTTTAAGATTTCTAGATGTCTTATGCCACTGTTGCTGTCATTGGTTGATTCTGATCATGTTATGGCCGGAGTGAAAATATTAAAAATTTGCTGCTCTTACACACAAACTTTTTAATATATCTGGTGAAGCACTGTTGTTTATTGAGTAATTTATGGTGTCCTCGGACCATGAGTTTTTCATTACTTTGATTTCTTATGCTCAAGCTCAGCCTTTACCCTTTTAAGCTACTTATTTTTGTTGGATTTAAATACTACAATCTGCCCTTCGATATCCATTCACTATAAAAATAAAGAAGTACATGATATGTGTTGCTGTTGCAGTACATGCTCGATTACAATGCAAATAGCACAAAGCATATATAGATAAAGTATCATGCCCCTTCTTTTAGCTTTCATCACTGAGTGCCCTCCCCCCCCCAGCATGTAGTTTTGTGTTTATGTTGTCTTTGTAATGTCGTCAGATAGCTGGTGTTCCTTTTGGTGTATTTTTTTCAGATTTTACATTTTATAATTTTGCCTGGTGATTTCTTTTGTGCTGTGATTTTATTTATTTTTGTTTGCTTGTTTATTTATTTATTTTTGTAGTCTGTGAATTTCTATTTCTTAATAACATATAATACACCCAGCTATGTATATGTAAAGAAACACAGTACAAATGATTAGTCCAGATAAAATCACTTTAGCTAGCAGATCTAGAAGACTCTCTCTCAGATGCCCTCCCTGTAGGAGGAATTATGCCTTATTGAAGTTTCAAGAAATTTATTTAATTAAAGAGGTAGGTGGACAAGTGTTCTTGTTTCTGAAAATATTAGCATCATTCACAGAAGTAAACAAAAGTCATATAATTATTCAGCTTCAACAAACTCTGGAGGGCATCAGACAAAGAGTATTTTATATTTGCTAGCTAAAATAATTTTATTGGGACTAATCCTTTGTACTCTGTTGTTTATAAGTCCTGTCACCCTCTGAGTCACAGGTAGTATACCAGACCTGACTCATGCTTTCTGGATTACCTCTGATTTCAGATATATGTAAAGGATAAACTTGCACCTAATTTAAAATGGATCATAAATTCATTCATCTTTAATGGAAACCCATATCTCCAGTTGCCCATGGGAAAATGGTCATTCTACATTCTCTCTTCAGTCACTCTGTGTAGCTCGAAACCTTCAGGCCTTACAGTTGTAGTTCAGTCCCTGCAGGTGGCTATCATAAAAAAAAATAAATAAAAATAAGAGCAACATTATTTGGAGATGTAAAAACAAAAACTGGTTGGTGTCATATATTTTAGTATTGAAACACAAATAAGGAATATTGGAAAGATTTCTAAAATTTCCTTTAAGGTATTTAGTCTGAAAGATGTATTATTTCTGCGACATTGATTCTAACTAAAACCTCTTACTCCTTCTTGTATTATACAAAATACTCCCTGTTGTGGACCTTACTAGCAATACTGAGAAAAAATAATTACATTAACTTGGAAAACAGAAATAGCACCAAGCTTAAATGAATTTGTAAAGTTACCCACTGAGGTATGTCAGAGAGCAATTCCCATTGCATTTTTTTAAGATGAAATGAGAGAAATCAGTTTTGAGAAGACTGGATAAATCTAAAACAGTTATTAGAAAATGTCAATGTTGCTTGGCTGTGTTGTTTGCCTTAAATTTAATATTTATTCTAAGAATGAAATGAAAAACAAAGTTACCTGTTTTACTCATATTATCTGTCATTGTAAATCATTTTTATGCTGATGTTTTTGATTGCTGTAAAATACATTGTCACTGTTGTACCCACATTAATCTTAATTGTCATACCTGCCCACTAATACAATGTCTTAATTCCTTGCAAAAAAGCAAACGTCATTATCACCTCCTCTAAAATTATGCATAGAAATACCAGTTAACAATATCTAATGCTTTGTGCCCATCCATTCAAACTACCCCCACTATTGCCCTTACCTCCATCTTCCCTACCCCACATAATCCATTAATAACTTCCAGTAGTCTTCAGATGGCCACTTTTTTACACAACCTTCCAGCTACGCCCCATTGCTTCATTAAACATTTCTAAAATCTAGCTCCTACCACATTAGGAAACAATTTAGCATCTACATTAAATTACAAGTTGTCCAAAATTTCTCCTTGATCAATTTCTCATATAATTTTGCTTAGCTTTAAATGGCTACACATCCTTTCACAGACATCAACCTTCACATTCGCTTTAACATCACTGTGTTCTCCCATTATTTAATTGACTTCAGTCTGGAGATCAGCTGCTTTTCTCGTAGCAAATATCAAATCCTACTTCAGGCCCACCTCATCTCTTAAAGAGACCACTGTGGAATCAGTAATCACAAGTCAAACTTGTCCCCATCAGTGCCATGGCACGAGCAATATTATTTCGTACAAGCATACTATCAAAGATTCAAAAACTGCAAGTATAGCAAATGAAATAATTGTTTCAGATTGTTATGACACAGTTTTATCCGAGTAATGCTATATTTTCTAGCTCTTAAGTCATGTTTGAAACCTTATGATGAGCATGCTTTGCTGACTGCAATGTGGAAAAGGCTCAATTACAGATGATAAAACAATAAAAAGATGAGCGAGAGCAGAAAATATTACTTTGTGCCATGCTGTGTGGAGAAAGGGCAAGAACCGTAAGCTTCAGTGATAACTGTAGAGGTACTTTCATCATATTCAATATATTTGAGTATACCTGGAGACAGGAGTGATACGTGTGACTAAGCAAGCCCTTTGTTTAACAATTTCAGTCTACCAAATTGGATGCCTTTTTTTTTATCTAGACATATGTTAATGAAGAGATGTTTTCTAGATGCCTTTTTCATGATAATAAAGATCTTTTTAATATTAGCCTGATCCTGCATTCATATTATGCAGCCTTCTGGTTCCCTATATAGAGTATCACCCAAGAATAATTTAACTTTCTGTTCTAATGCAATATATCAGTTTATAGCCCACATTTAACAAAGTTATGATACTATACAAGATACTCATCTTAAGATAAAAATCAGGTTTTAAAATTACTAAAGCAAATGCTGGTTCCATGTCATTACATCTTTTCATCTCTTATGTTTTATTAAATAAGACCACCAATACATCTAAGATTAGTCTCATAGAGCTATAAATGATTTGAATGAAATTCCAAAATAGATCAGTACATTTTCAAGTCTTTACTGTCTCCTTTTGCTTTAGTACTGGTAGAAAGCTTTAATGAATGCTTTTGTTGGGCTTCTATTAATTTGTAAACTTTTGCTGTAGCTTAGAACACTAAGCATCAACAGCATTCAATTTTCCTGATTTTTTCTTACAGTACTTTTTGAATAAAGTCTGTAAAGTGCTGATTTACAACTTGATGAGGCATCTAGGCTATTTACATTATACTTGAAAATCTCATTTTATATATTATGTATTTATTTATTACATTTGTTAACCAGGTAGATGGGCTGGTAAAAGTATTTATAAAAGCGACATTTGAAATAGTTAGCAAGTGTGTTGCATGACTGTGGAAGCAAAATTATGTATACATGTTTTTGCATGCATCCCAGCAATGGTGTGCATGGTGTAGTATAAATATTCACAACCAATTAAGTCACCAGTACAAGAGAAAGTGATGTAACTCTTTTAAAAAGACTCTGTGGCAAAGCTATTCTAAGTGTCTACCTACACCCTTCTGTGCTGGGAATTGCTGGTTGAAGGCTTATTGTTTATGCTATTCTAAGAACATTGGCTTCAAACCAGTTATTTTATACAAGGAATGTTTGTGGTCTACATTCTTGTGGCAGGGAAGGATAGCCTATGCCCTTCTGAGCTGGGAATTGCTGGTTGAAAGCTTATGGTGTCTGTTGACCTAAAAGTGTCTTAGTTCTGGTTTAAGCACTTGGGCTCCAAACACATTATTTTACATTAAGATGATTTTGTGTTCTACACTCTTGTGGAAGGACAGGGTAGACTCTATCCTTCTGAGCTGGGAATTGCTTGTGAAAGCTTACTGTGCCTGTTATTCTAAGTGTCTTTGTTCTGGTTTAAGTACATGGACTCAAAACCAGTTATTTTACATTAAGAATGTTTGTGATCTACACTCTTGTGGCATTACTGGCTAGACAGATTTTACTTTTTTGAACTAGTAGAGCATCTAGTTTGCTCATAGCTGAGTATTGATCTTCAAGTTCCTTGTCTTATTGACTTGTTAAATAATTAAGTTTTTCTCATTCCTTCCTAGTAGATCAGTAGCCATTGATATGCACTTCCTGACTCTCTCTGTGGCAAGTCTGGTTGAGATAGGTGTTGTGAGGTATTGCAGAAATTGCCTTATGTACACTGATAACCCACTTATTCTTAATAAAACAGATACAGTATGCGAGAGGTGTAAATACACTTTAACGCTGGCAGCAAAACTCTCTCATACAACCAAAAACTATCCTATAGAGGTTGTCAGTGACACTTTCACCGCAACTATTGCACAGGGTAAAGACCTTACACATAAAACTACATATACTGAAGCACTTAGAGAAACCCTTCCTGAAACATTAAGATCTCCTGCATAGTACAATCAAAGGAAGGATCCTCAGCTATCACATAAAGACTCTGTTGAAAAACCATCCACAGCTACACATAATAACACTGTATCGAGTACCCCCATTGCTAAGTCATTAAGGAAAACTGGCACACAGCCAAATTTCCTAGTCATTGGTGATTCTATAATGAGGCACACCAATGTCACCCTCACCAGACTAATGAGAGACTCATGGTTAGCTGCCCTTCTCAAGCTATGATCTGTCAAGTCACACAGGCACTCAGGTCATTGAACCACAGGTACCAGTATGACTCTGTCATAGTCCATGTGGGTGTTAATGACCTGATACATACCTCCCTTGACTACATGAAGTGAGACATGATTGAGCTCTCCGATTATGTGTCTCAGGCAGGTATGAGCCTAGTCCTGAGCAGCATACTACCCTTTTTTTATAATTTCTTCAAGTCTGTTTGGTTTCTAGTACCATGACAGGGATTGACGTTCATGAAATTAGTATTGTTTCAATCTTTGATGTTAGCCAGAAGTGGTCTTTGCAACACCTGCCATTTGCCCAGTATTGACTCCTTCTGCAATTCTTATGGAGTTACATGTATCAGTAACATATCTAAATACAATTGTAGATTTTTTATAAGACCCATTGCTTCTACTACTAATGTAACTGTCTGGGTATCTTTCTTCTACTTTACTGTCATTTCTGCCTGCAAATCCTGATATTTTATGAGTTTGTGTCGCTCTGTATGCAAGACACTGTAATCACTGGGTGTAGCGATTTCAATGATCAGTGCTACTTTTGTCTTCTTTTTATGGACCACTATATTCAGTTTTCTCAGATCTGTCTTTTGAACTGTTGGTAATGTGTGATCCCATGTGATGTAGACTTCATCATTTTCTATGATGCTTTGTCGCTACTGTTTCCAGTGTTCTTCAGCTACTTCAGTATTATAATGTCTGCACACTCCCCAGAGCAACAGCCTTGCCACATTATTATGGCTTTCAGTATACAGCCTTTCTGCCATTAGTATGTCACAACCAACAACAAGGTATGCAACTGTTTCCAGTTTTGTTTGACAAAACCTACATTTGTCTGTTTTTCCCACATGTTCAATGGAGTTTGTAAACCAACATGTACGTAGTCCACTGTCTTTGGCTACCAATATTAACCTTTCATCTTTTGGTTTGAAGTTGCCTCTCCTTAACCATTCCTGCATTCAGTCCTGATCAGCATGAGGTTCTTTCAGGAGTTTTCTATACTTGCAACTATATTTATGCATTTTACACATTTCTTGCCTTCTTATCTGATCCTTCACCTTATATTCTTTCTTTTGTTTTTCAGCACATTCAGTTGCTGCCTGATTTTATCTACTTCTGGTTTGACTTCCATTCCTGCTTGATCCTGATATGCTTCTGCTGGAATAAGCAGGGAATTCGGACCCCTGCCAGCCAAAAGGATGGCAATGGACTCTGGTTCAGTGTGGGTGATGCCATGTACAATAAGGTCTGTGCATTGTTGTGGATTTCCTTCGAGGTTACAGACATAGCTGTAGAAGGCTTTGTGGTCTAAATTAGAAATATGGAAATGGGAAAAAGAGATTTAATATGGTAAAACCTCAAAAAACAATTAACCAGGCGGAAACAAACTGGTAAAACGGCACGGACTGTTTATTGTTGTAAGCGCTTTCGGCTGCAGTGATATACAGCCTTCATCAGACAAGATATCTTGTCTGATGAAGGCTGTATATCACTGCAGCCGAAAGCGCTTACAACAATAAACAGTCCGTGCCGTTTTACCAGTTTGTTTCCGCCTGGTTAATTGTTTTTTGAGGTTTAATCGTTGTTTTTTCTTTTTGTTTGAGATTTAATATGGTACATTATTTATGCAAAGGAGAAAGCAAAACTAACCAGTGCAAAAGGAGCAGCACCAAAGATATTTGAAGAGAAATACAGGCAAAGGTGTCCGGACATGGTTACAATACATAAAATAAGAAAATAAAGAAGAAAAGTAAAACAGAGGATTAGTAATGAGGAAGTTAAAGAAATAGAAACTGGGGTTATGGATTACTTGAGAAGTGAATGCTTTAGTGTAGAAAATTTAACTCACACAGCATCACAGCAGGATAGAGCAATGGACACCCAGCCTAAGGAGAAACTACTGGAGTGAGAAGCATCTGATCAGTGGCCATATGAAGATACTTTGGAGCATGGCATAGTAAACCAGTACAAATGTTCAGTTGGAGTTTGACAGCAAGAGAAGGAAAAAGAAACTGTGGCAACTCTGATGCAGTCAATGTTGTGGAGTGATAGACCAGTAAGTTCCCATATGAAAGACAGTGGATGATACAGGATGAAACTTAAGAGAACATGACAGAGTAAGACGCTCTGGAACTTTCTATAGAATGTCCACAGGAAATGGAGAACACATCATGTGCCCTCAGTTTAGAAGAAAATGATCTAAGATAAGAGCTTCTTGATTTAATAGAGACGGACGGACATATTAAGATCAATGAAAGAAGTAGACTACAGAAGGTCAATGAAACCCAAAAAGCTAGAACTTTGATAAAACAAATGAACACAGTAATTAGGATTGTCCACAGAGATCCATGCAATATAACATAAGTAAATAGGATATATTACTGTGCAGCTAAATTAATAACATATAAAAAATCTTACCAAAAGAACACAGGACAGTAAGGGAAAGAATGGGGAGAAATCAAAAGCCATCATGGAAGTATTGAATAGAAAATCTATAAAACAATTAAGACAAGAAGTGTCACTGTTAGAAGAGAATAGAAGAGGGAACAGATCAACAAAATACTTAGAAAGATAGATGTGATAAAAGCAACGTGCAGTATTACAACAGATCAGGATCTATTATGCAGTATTGCAAATAGTAAACTAAAAATATCATCACAGGCAGAAAAACTTAGAAGATATGTAGATAAATATAAAGGGAAAAATACAAAATAAGCAATTTATTGATGACCCCCAAAAATGTCTTATAGATAATTGGGAAACTAGGCAAAAGACAAAGATGCTAAATGGATAGAAGAAGTAAAAGAAAGAATAAGAAGTTCAACTGTACAAGATATGAAATGGATAAAGTAATGGCCAGAGAGATTGAAACAAAGTTAAGTAAAGCTCCTAAATGCAACCCCCCAGGCCCAGATGCAGTAGCTAACTCTTGGCTAAAAGTATTAACAACTTTACTTGAGGATTTGGCCTTGAGTAAGAACTATTTATATGCACATCCTCAGCGGACACCAGCCTGGTTAACAACAGGAAAAACAATGCTACTACTTAAGAGCAAACCTGTGATCAAGCCTAAAACGATATAGACCAATAACATGCCATCTGACAATGTATAAACTATACAATGGAACTGATGCCGACAGAGTTTATAGTCATTTAGGAGAAAACTCAATCACGGCAATAGAACAAAAGGGGTAATAAAGGAAAATCATATGGAACAGAGGATCATTTATTGTTAAAAAGAGTCATAATGGAGAACTGTAGAAAGGGAAGAATCGAAGTATGGCATAGATAGAGTACACAAAAGCATCTGACAGTATCCTGCATTCATGGATAAAGAGTGATTAAAAATCTATACTATATACCCTAAACTGATTGATTACATTATGACGACCAGGAAACAGTTGCAAACCACTTTGCAGTTAAGCCATGATAAAGGACAAATTATTATTCCAAGGATAAAAATTCAAGGGGGATATTCCAGGGTGACACTCTCTAACACTGCTGTTCTTTTGTCTTGCCCTTAACCCATTAAGCTGTCTACTTAACAGATTAGGTCTTGGTTACAATCTATCTCCCAGAAAACAACAAAGTATAAAAACGTATGTTCTTTTTGTAGATGATTTAAAACTATGGGCAGGATTCACGAAGGCTTGCACGGAGTGTAAGAGACGTGTAAGACTCCATGCAAGCCTCGCGATCCAGGAACAGCCCGAAACTCCATGTAAGAGACCAGCTAAAACGTCTCTTACACGGACTGGGCGTGGATATGCTAAATACCTCACTTGCAGCCGAAAGGCATGCAAATGAGGTAGAGTAGCGATCCACGAAGCAGAAAGCAGCCCATGTAAGAGCCGTTTTAGCTGCAGAAATGTACTCAGTTGACAACTGAGTACGTTTCTGCAAAAATCACAATGGAGCCATGTCAGCTCCAAATAAAGGGTGCATATGTGTCAGGCAGCATGCCAATGGCCAAATATGTGGCCATTGGCAAGGTACCCCGATGCAAATATGAAAAATAAATTTTTTTTTTCGGCGATCGCCGATGTTTAAACGCAGCGCAACCCCGCGCAAACGGGTTGCGCTGTATAAAACATAAAAATGAAGGTTATAAACCCACAAATGTGGGTTTTATGCAATACATGGAATTACAATGCAGGGACCAGCAGACCAAAAACAACATGGCCCCTGTTTAGTGGTTGCTAAGGGGGGGAAGCTGAGTCTAAGACATGTAACTAAGCATTAGTAGGCAATCTGATGCAAATGAGTGTTAGGATACTGAATTCCACTGTCACATAGCAAATGAGCACATTCTGCGTAGTGTAAAAGTTACATAAGGGGGAGGAACAGAGTAGGAGATAGGTGACATCACAGGGGGGAATGGCAGAAAGAAATGCAGTTCATTGGAGGTCAGTGTTACATGACAGATGTCAGACACATATCATGGAAAGAGGAGTGCCACAACATAAGCATGGGAAAGTCAAGAAATGGAAGGTGTACACTGTTGCCTACACCAAAGTTTCTTGCTGGGCGTGCATGCACACGTGTGCGCGCCATGAAGCGTGAGTAGGACAGTGTGCACGCGTGTAAGGCAGACTGAGCATGTGGGAGTATGTTGGCAGACTTGTAACACTGTTTGCGCTGGTGTGCGCGCGTTTTAACCTGAATAAGCAGATTCTGAACCGTGTAAACCTGTGTGTGCACGTGTAAGGCAGACTGAGCATGTGGGAGCCTGTTGGCAGACTTGTAACACTGTTTGCGCAGGTGTGTGCGCGTTTTAACCCAAATAAGCAGATTCTGAACCGTGTAAGCATGTGTGCATGCGTGTAAGCCACTGTGAGCATGTTTCTGCTGGTATGCACATTGCTCCCCCCTGAGGAAACAGAAAGGAAAAAGGAAGCAACATAATTAGTAGGAAGCTAGCAGGGAATACTGCTGGAGCTAGCAGGTGAAAACAATTAGAAGCAGGCAATTACACAGGCAGAATAGTAGCTCAGCCAAGCACTTAAAACTCTGCAAACAGCAGTGCAAGATGTTTCTCTCAAGGGACACTGCAAGACAGGAGTAAGCTTATTAGAAGTGAAAACTGAAAAAACTGAACTCAGAGCAGAAATGCTAGGGGCTGCCATAGCTGCCATAAGGAGACATAGGCGACTTGCTGAGGGTGGTGACAATGCAGATGGTGCCAGACTATCCACAGTGAGGAGCCGGAGAAGAGTGTACAGGCCCAGGGTCACCTACCACGGGTTACATGAGCTGGAGATAGTAGAGCGCTATAGAGTGGACAGAGACCTCCTGCAGCAAATTGTTGAGCTGTGCAGGCCATGCCTCACACACAGAACCAACAGAGGGGAACCCATCCCAGTGGAAACCAAGGTATGCGTTGGCCTAAGAATACTAGCAACAGGTACCTTCCAGAGACCAACTGGTAATATAATGGGGATATCACAGGCATCAGCCTCCAGGGTACTGCACCAGTTCCTGGATGCCATGTCAGCACATGTCGGTGATCATGTATATTTCCTCAATGCCCGTGAGGTATTGGCCAGCAATATGTGTCTCTTCCAGCAAATAGCGGAATACCCTGAGGTAGTGGGTGCAATAGACTGCACGCACATACGCATCAAAGCACCAGCCGGTGAGCGGGGTAGGGCCTACATTAACCGCAAGGGCTTCCCCTCCATCAACTGCCAGGTCATGTGTGATGCCCAGGGCATAATAATGAATGTGTGTGCTGGCTGCCCTGGGAGCTACCATGATTCCCATATCTGGCATTTGATGCAGCTGTACCAGACATTTGCCAATGGGGACATCCCACACGGACACCTAGTGGGGGATGCAGGTTATGCACTGGAGCGGTGGTTGATGACACCCATCAGAAACGTACACACACCTGAACAGGAACGCCATAATGAGGCACACGCACAAACACGTAATGTAATAGAGCGTGTGTTTGGGCTGCTCAAGTCACGGTTCCGGTGTTTGGACACATCTGGTGGAACCTTGCAGTGCTCACCAACTACATGTACCCAAATTGTCATGGTATGTGCTATGCTACATAATATGATCTTGCGAAAACAGCTGCAGCAGGACCAGCATAGGGCCGGGCAAAACAGCCCCCCACCATTGCCAAGGCCATCGCAGGCAGAGCGTGACTCGGAGGAGGAACAACCTCAGCCTGCCCAAGTAGGCAGAAGGAGGCATGCCCAGTATGCCCTGGCCTTGGCAAAGAGGCAACGCATAGCACATACACTGGCTCAGTAGGAACCCTGGGAATGATACCCCTCTCCGACTCACTCATATAATAACATGGATGCCTAAAATGACATAACCTGCTCTCAAACATGTACAGGGAGTGTAATATGTGTATCCGACAGAGGCAGCCCTGCAGCACCACCTGAGGCATGAATGCCATGTGTTAAGTAATGTAACACCATGTACTATATGCACACTTGAGGACCCTGACTAACATCCTACCCTCACCAAGCATGATGCCACAATATGATGATGGGATGATCAATTGCAATAACTGGCTGAAGTATTGCAGTTTGTCAAAGGGGATCCAATGTGTGCCAGCCTGGGATGACATGCTGAGCATGACATGATGCTTCACCTGCTAGGGGTGGCGTGCACCTATCAGTCCAGGCCTCATGGATACTGGCAAAGGCTGTCGTTACCCACAGTGCACCCTGAATAGGTAAGGCTCAAAACACAAACCCACCTCCATAGGTACCACAAGGGATAAGAACATAGATGTAATGCTACCTAATGCCAGAAGTCTAAATAGCAAGATGTGTGCAGTGTAAACTCACCCAGTATGGAGAATGTTTATATCTGTCCTGTAACAGAAAACTGGGTCAAGGCTCACAACAGCACCCTAAAACTATCAGGTTACACCTCATACTGTGATGTGCAGCCTCAAAACATGGAACAAGCTACAAAAGGAGGGTGACTAGCAATAATTGTCAAGGATAACCACACCCACATGTTGGTACCACAACAAGAAGCAGCATGGACTAGCCATGGTCAAGTAACAGTGGCTAAAACTGCTTCCCAGTTAATAGCCTGCTACAGACTACTGTCCTAACACCAGGAACTGCACCTGGCCTATGTTGGAATACATGAATATATCAAACCCCCAAACCACATTATATTGGTTGACTGAAAATACCCAGACATACACTGGGAGCATTATACTAGCACCAACACAGTAGGAGAAAAGTTCCCAGAATCCATAAACCAAAATGCCCAGGAACAACGTACCACTCCCACAAGAGGGGTAAGCATACTGGATGTGATAATCAGCAACATGCGTACTGGATGGCAAAATGAGAAGTGTATCCCTCACTGGTAAGACCAGACCATAGATTAATCACACCGGATATACACATCCTGACCACAGTCCCTGGCCAGAAAACCACAGTGAAAAACATGTGTAAAGCATAAGTTGCACCCCTCCAAACCAATGTGGAATCCACTAAAGGCCCTGTGCAGGTGCAGAATATGGGACACACCGCAGAACATGTTATACAGGCATTCCATGAACACAGCCAGGAATGCTTGGATTATGCAATCACAAGTAACAACAAGACACAATGCCATACACGCAGGCATCTGGCATGCTGGACTCCAGCCATTACCAAACCATGTAAGAGAATGAGGAAGCTACTACATGATAGAGCAAACATAAAATGGGAAGTAATCACTGATCAGTAGTATGGCAATAAAATATGTCCACACATACAATCCACTAAGGCCAGCCACAAGTAGAATCTGTGAATCCTGAGGCAATGTTACACCTGCCCCAAGTACACAGACAACCCTCAACTCCCCCCAATAAATACAAATATATGTGAGAGATGCAACCATTTATCCAAACCGGAGGCTGAACTCCCCCAACTCAGTACTGTCAAAACTAGTCAGGAGGAGAAGGTAACCACATACACCACAAACCCAGTCCCACATAGACCTATCACAACTGTAAACCAAACACATAAACACAGAAAAACATTCCAGGAGGCCCTAATTACAAACACACCACACCAACAGAGGCCTCCAAAGCAGACCCCAAGCAACCACAACCTCCAAACATAGCACATGCAACACATAGTACACAAAGCTGGAGTGCCAAACAGTCACAGGCCAGAAGGAGAAACAACATGCCTGATACAGTTGTAATAGGTGTCTGTATAGGCAGACACACTGCTGTCCCACTCACCAGACTGAACAAGGGAAAGGGTACAGTAAGCTGCCTGTAGGCTGCCACAATATGCCACACAACACAAGTACGCAGGTCACCCCAAAGCAAGCAGAAATATGATGCACTCATTGTCCATGCTGGTGTGAATGACCTGACATGTACCTCCCTGGACTACATGAAAAGAGACATGGATGAGCTCTCTGAGTATGTACTCCAGGCCGGAATGACACTGGACGTTTGCAGCATCCAACTCCCACCAAGAATGATGCCACAGTACAAACATAGAATGATCAGCTTTAACAGGTGGCACAATTACAGCTGTCAGTCCAAGAGGGTCTAATGTCTGTCTGCTTGAGATGTCATGCATGACAAGCCATGCTGCTGTTCCAGGGATGGCTTGCACCTGTTACCCCTGGGCGTCCAGATACTGTATAAGGCCTTTGCCACCTCCATAGAGCCGTACGTAGGCAAGGCCGAAAAGACTAACCCACCACCCTAGAAAAGATAAGTGGTAAGAAACATAAGGGTAATGCTGACCAATGCCAGATGTGTAAACTGCAATATGCATGCTCCTGAGGCACTTCCCAGTATGGAGAACATCGATGTCTGTGCAGTGACAGAAGCCTGCTGCAAGCCTAATGACAGCACACCAGCACTACCAGGTTATACCACATATCATGCATTATGGCCCCAACACCTGGACCAAAACATCAAAGGAGGGGGAGTATCCATAGGCAGCACAGACACCCATACGGCCAGGTAACTGACAATGCACGAAGCAGCGGAGACCACCCATGTGCCCCTAACTGTAGTCAAAACTGCTGTACAGTCTGTAGCATGCGACAGACCACACTCTCAAACACAGGAACCCCACCCAGACATCCTAAAGACACTGGACACTGGACAGTATGAATGTCCCACCAAATACCAAACAAGGTACTCACAAATTACCACATAGGTGGTAAACCATTATGTATGCAAGGAGTAATCAGGGACCTAGGGACACAAGTCGACAGTAACCTGTCATGTGACACTCACAATGCCAATGTGGCTAGGAAGGCTGTCTATATTGGACACCGTATCATGAAAGGATTCACATCTACATCAACAGAGGTCACTGTGCCCCTGTACTGTTCCCTGTACTATTCCCTTATCAGACCCATCATCTAGTACAATGACTCATATGGGATGTACCGTACCTGACACCTGCAGCAGTTAGGAAGACCTCAAAGGTACCTCACCGAGAGGATAAAGGGTGTCAAATATATGTCATATGCTGCTTGGCTGTAGACACCCCAGCTGAATGCAGTCACAGACTGCCTACACAGAGGCATTGTATGTCTGTTGTACAAGGCCATGTCCAACACAGGAGTAATGGACATGCTCCACCCCAGGAAATCAAAGCCATTGGAGCTGTGAGAGCGACAGATGTCAACCTCAACACATAATGAAATAGGATGTGCTGGAGGGACAGATACATAACCCAGAGGCTCCCCACACCCTGGAACAGGATCCCACTCCATGTTAGGCAGAGCTCCTCACTGACACCCCTCAACAGGAATATTGCCAAGTGGATGGATGATCGTAGATGTACACTGGGTGTCTTCACTGTGTCACGTCCAGACAGAGGCACAGTAAAGAAATTCATAAATGGCCATAATATTCACATAGCAAGGGGCGGCGAAAGACACACACACTCTGGTTAGGCTTAATAATGCCCTAGGGTGGATAGCCTAGTATGAACCTATGAACCAATGAAGATACAAATTGTACAGGACACTAAGGTTAATCACAAGGCTTACTCAACTGATGGTAGGAACCATGTTGGGAATTCACAGATATGCTCCGAATCACACAGATATTACAAACAACATACCAAACACACACACATATTGCCAACATACAACCTGACAGGTGCAGTGCAAACCCCCCCACCACCACCCCAGAATGCAAAATATCTATCCCAGCAGACTGCTGGCCCCCTGACATTGCAGATGCTGAGGTAACAGCCATCATCTACAAAGCAAAACACACAGCAGCAAAGGTATGAGATGGTGTCCTGGGCTGAGGTCAACATGAACTCCAAGAAGAATGGAATGCCAAATCACACTACTGCCCAATGTCAGCCTTACCACAGGATATGTACCCAAAGAGCAGTGTACAACAACAGTGGTCCCTCACAACAAAGGTGTTGCCTGAATGGATACTGCAAACTACCACCCCAGGATCCTGACAAGCTTGGTCTGCACAGCTATGGAAAGGATCAGCATGTACCGCAGACATAAAGCTATCGGGGACCTACTGACACCGGACCCTACCCAGTGTGGCTGTCGTAAGTGCAGATCCTGCCCCTAAACATGTTTGACCCATTTGAAACAGTCATTAAGGTCATCGATGAGGGCAATGTGGTCCACACAGCGTAGCTGGACCGTGCAAATGCTTCCAGACAATACCCTACGAGTTCAGTATGGATATGTTCACCAGCTTAAATATAAACCCCTATGTCAGTAGAGGGGTTGCAAACCAGACCAAGGACAGAACTGACATGGTCAGACATGCTGCATCCATGTCAGACTACAAAGCAGATATGAGTGGCATCCCACAAGGCTTGGTCCTGGGACCACCCCCGTTCCGTATATATGTCCCATAGGTACAGGCCAACATGGAAGGACTGTGACTGAACATGAATGCAGAGGAGTACAAACTGCCCACCATATCTGACCCCCAGCTGACACAAGCAACCCACAAAAGGGCCACATAGAAACAGACAACTGGAGCCATAGCCATGTCAGCAAGCTAATTGCAGAAATGTGTATAGACATCCACCGTGGATATACAGTAAGTGCCCACCAATTACCACACAGGTGTTAACCCATGATGTTCCTAACATGTAATGAGAGACCTTGGGGCACAAGGTGATAGATATCCTGCATTGGACAAACATGTGGCTGTAGTGTTCACAGAAACATACCATATACCCACCCAATCATGAAGGTTGTCAGATCTAGATAAGGGGAGGTCACTGTGGCTCTGCAGTCATCCTTCATCAGCATCACAATTGACTACAATAGCCCCTGTGGGATGTACCTCAGCAGACACCTCCATCAACTGTAAAGTCCACAACAGTACCTCACCAGGAGTAGTAAAGAGCATGAACAGATGCCATGTGTTGCCTGATTAAACAAACTGCAGCTCCACACACTGCCATACTGCCCACCCAGAGACAAGCTGTGCCTGATGTATAAAGCCATGTCCAAGCTGGAATCAATGAACATGCTGCACCTTGTACAATCTGAATGGCAGTGAGCTATGCACATGAGAGACCTGAACCCCAGCACTGACATACATAGGACAAGCTGTACTGAATGATCCATAACACAGAAGCCACCCCCACTCTTGAGTAAACTCCCAGTACAGGTTAGCCAGAGAGTCACCTATCGACACCCCTCAAGGGGAATCCTGATGAGTGGATGGGAGATGGTAGGTTTACCCTGGGTATCACTGTTATGTCAGAGATAGACGGAGGCACAGTATACTAACCATGACATATGTCATGGCAAACTCCAGTTACAATGTGTGTCGAAGGACAAACACACTCTGTGACTAGCATCAGAACTGGTCTAGAGAACATCGCTAGTGTTTGCCAATGTCCACCTATGTTGTGGAATACACTACCAATGTTGGACAAGCCTGGTGTAGGTAGTCCATATCTGAACATAATGCAACATGGTCATATGTGCACAACTGGCCCCTACACAGTCTGTTGTGCTCACTATGAAGATGTCAAGCAGTGATAGGACTAAAGCCCAGGATACTGTCCACCACAGTGAAAGTACTGAACCAGTACACTATATGGTACTACAGTGTTAGGTCATTATGAAAGGATGTTGACAACTGTATGCAAAGTATCCCATGCAATCCCTGCAGGCACAGTATAATCCCTGTTGTGGCAGACATGAAGCAGTTGGCCAGTAAGTACACAACATAACACCCAACACACAACCATAAACGTGTGATATTGTTGAAGTTCACACCCACCCAAATATGTGGTGGACTGCAGAGTTCAACATATGGAAAGCTCACACTGGGCATGCTCACACACTTTGATAAATGAGGCATATGTCAGACAACATGCCATGGAAAGGCTGTACTGGGCATGCTCACACACTTAGGCCATATCTCCGTTTAGCAGTTGGCCACACATATCTGGTATTTGTACGTGTCATTCCAGGAACCAACCACATCACAGCAATCTGCCCAGTGCACACAGTAAATGACTACAGAGACATAAGTGATATAGTGGATCGCCCTCATATTCAAACATCTTCCACAGATACACAAGTTGTTCATAGGAACAGGGAATGCTATGGCAATAAAGACCTGCAAACAGTCTAACAGCAACAAATATTGTGCATCTGACAATTAAACATATGGGTGTAGAGGTCAGTACTAGGCTGTTTGCCCTAGGGAATGACAGCTTAGCCAGAGTGTGCTTGGCATCTGCATCCCCAGTATAGTAGGCTACTGTGCCACTGTAAAGTAGGTCACATAAGGCAACGTGTTTGGCTAGTGAGCTGTGCCTTTTTCAAGCAGGGGCACAGTGGAGATCCCAGGGTTTGAATGTGCTAAGCCACATCCATGTTGTTGGTGTGTGCTGGAAGAGGGTTGCTGAGGACCTCTAACAGTAAGTGGGCATCAATAACAGACTGAGGGGAGCCCTATCTGCATTGTCTGGACAATTCCACTGTCAACACTGTGTTGTGATGATTATGTGGGATTGAAGTGTCGTGCCGGTACTGTTCACAGATGTCCTCCCTCTGTGGGCTACAGCTCTGCAATGTATTAGCTCACTCTGTCTGTTGGACAGCTCATATATGGCTGGTGTACACCTGACAGGTGTCCTGTTGTGGAGCAGTCATGGGTATATGTGGGATAGCATGATCAATGCAAACCTTACACATGCTCATAGAATGCAATTGTCAAGGATTATGCAGAGTGGCCAGTATAGTCCCCCAGCATGGGTCCTTTGAAGTCGTCCACCCCAGTCTTCACAAGTGTAGAGTCTGCTTGTGCTAAATACAGTTTGTTTGCAGTGACAACCTTGCCTGGGGGTGGGGATGGGATATGGATGTCCAGGGAAAGGTGGGTATGGTCAGATATCAACAATGGTGGCTACCTCTGGTGTGGAACAGTGAGTACCCATGTTGCAGATGGACAGGTGCAATATGTATTCCCCTATGTGGCTGTGGTGAGTGGTTCTGCCATAGCACATGGACCCACAAATTGTAGTGGCTGTAGGGTAAAGTTGTAGAGGCCTGAGTAGTTCCCACACACAATATGCCTGTACCTGATGTTAACAACTGGAATGGTGTATGTGAACACCTGCATATCCTGGCACTGTTCCCAGGGAAGCAAAGTGTGTGTCCTGGATGTGGGAGTGGTGTTCTGGACTGGTTGTGTTGTGTATTACAGGTCCTGTGGTCACAAAGCATGGTATAGAACATAACCTGCCAGTGCAATGTGCATACCTGACCCTGAAGTAGGTGGCTGCAAATGCATATATATGCTATCCCCCACCTGACAGGTAATACTAGATGTACATACCTCTGTAGAAATAAAGATGTCAGCACCCTATAAATACTGCAGGTGCAGAACAGATGCCCAGTAATTCGGATAGCGCGCTCTGCTAATGCGTCTTCCTCAAGTGCCATAATATAGTTAGGTAGGAGTTTGAACCATGCAAATGCTCAGTGTGGGTGAGTGGGGTAGATGTGTGTGCATGTCTGTGTGAGGGAAGTGTCCCTTTTGGCAACTGGGAAAACACTCTACAGGATGCACATTCCCCTTTCTAAGCACTGATGATGTCAGCACCCTATAAGTACAGCAGGAGAAGGAAAACCTCCCAGTAATGCAAATAGCGCGCTCCGCTAATGCGTCTGTCACGAGTGTTATAGCATAGTTAGGTAGGGGTTTGAATTCTGCAATTGCCCAGTGTGTGTGGAAGGGGGTTAGTGTGTGTGCAAGTCTGTGTGAGGGAAATGTCCCTTTTGGCAACTGGGAAAACAGTCTACAGGATGCACATTCCCCTTTCTAAGCACTGATGATGTCAGCACCCTATAAGTACAGCAGGAGAAGCGAAACCTCCCCGTAATGCAAATAGCACGCTCTGCTAATGCATCTGTCATGAGTGTCATAACATAGTTAGGTAGGGGTTTGAATCTTGCAAATGCCCAGTGTGTGGGGAGGGGGGTTAGTGTGTGTGTGCAAGTCTGTGTGAGAAAAATGTCCCTTTTGGCAACTGGGAAAACAGTCTACAGGATGCACATTCCCCTTTCTAAGCACTGATGATGTCAGCACTCTATAAGTACAGCAGGAGAAAAGAAACCTCCCAGTAACGCGAATAGCGCGTTCTGCTAATGCGTCTGTCATGAGTGTCATAACGTAGTTAGGTAGGGGTTTGAATCCTGCAACTGCCCATTGTGTGTGGAGGGAGGTTAGTGCGTGTGCCTGTTTGTGTGAGAGAAATGTTCCTTATGGGAAAACAGTCTACAGGATGCACATTCCCCTTTCTAAGCACTGATGATGTCAGCACCCTATAAGTACAGCAGGTGAAGGGAAACCTCCCAGTAATGCGAATAGTGCACTCTGCTCATGAATCTGTCACGAGTGTCATAACATAGTTAGGTAGGTGTTTGAATCCTACAACTACCCAGTGTGTGTGGAGGGGGATTAGTGTGTGTGCAAGTCTGTGATAGGGAAATGCCCCTTTTGGCAACTGGGAAAACAGTCTACAGGATGCACATTCCCCTTTCTAAGCACTGATGATGTCAACACCCTATAAGTACAGCAGGAGAAGGAAAACCTCCCAGTAATGCGAATAGCACACTCTGCTAATGCATCTGTCACGAGTGTCATAACATAGTTAAGTAGGGATTTGAATCCTGCAACTGCACAGTGTGTGTGCAAGTCTGTGTGAGGGGAATGTCCTTTTTGGCAACTGGACTGGGAAAACACTCTACAGGATGCACATTCCCCTATCTAAGCACTGATGATGTCAGCACCCTATAAGTACAGCTGGAGAAGAGACACCTCCCAGTAATCCGAATAGCGCACTCTGCTAAGGTGTCTCTCTTAAGTGTCATAACATAGTTAGGTAGGGGTTTGAAGCCTGCAAGTGTGTGTGTTTGGATGAGGGGAGTTTGTGTGTTGCATTTCTGTATGAACGACATGTGCTTTTTGGCAATCAGGAGATCACACGACATGATGCACATTACCCTTTCCAAACACTGATGATGTCAGTACCCTATAAGTACAGCCGGAGAAGAGGAACTTCCTAATAATCCGAATAGTGCGCTTCGCTAATGTGTCTTTCTCATGTGTTGTGACATAGATAGGTAGGGGTATGAATCCTGCAAATGGCAAGTGTGTGTGTGTGTGTGTGTGTGTAGGGGGGGGTAGTAGGGTGTGTGTAATTGCAAGTGTGAGAGAACCGATCCTTTTGGCAAATACTACAATACACCAGATGCTGCATATTCCCCCAGTAAACACAGGGGATGTCACCACACTATCAGTACAGCCAAACAGGGCTACTTGCCCAGTAATGCCAATAGTGTGCTCTGTTACTGGGTCTATTACCACTGTCAGAGCACAGATAGGTATGTTCTGGAAACCCACAACTGCCTCGTGTGGTTGTGTCACACAATATGACCATGTGTGGGTTGTTGTTCATAACAATGCATGCCATTGCCTAAACCAGCAATGGCAATGCACACATGATGTATGTGTGTGACACATACACATATATACCTGTGACCTTCAGGTATTACCATGTCTGACATGTGCCTCAAATGGATAAATGGTATTTGCAGTGCATAACAATATGACTGTGTCTTACTGTGCAGGGGCCGCATGCGGTATGTGTCTATACAGAGTGGGTTGTATATGGTATAATACCTACAGCAGGGGATACACATCTGGTCTGGGCCATATAGTCTACATGTAGTCAATGAACAGGTGCTGCATGTTCCCACCTGTTGTGGGAGTGGTAACATGTTGTTCCACTGCAATTCAGTGACTACATGCTGGGAACCTTTCAGCTAGTGTGTTGTAGCTACAGTAATGCTCACGCACAATGTTTGGCTGGATGCAGTCCAGCCATATGAAGACATTTATTGAGACTGTCATATTGCCAGTGTTGTTAGGGAGGATAGGTGGGTTTCCTGTGTATCGGAGGGTTGTGTGCGCCAGGCTATGAACCAGAAGGCAGTCCAACACACTGTTAGCTGCTCATGGATAGGCCCTGATGCTTTGTGCTGTGCCAACAACCTGGAGGTGTGTGTATCTGTGGTGCCTTGGGATACCACCCCCCTGTCCATGTGTGTTACATGTGTAGGGGACGACAGGCATGGTATGAGGTATAACCTGGCAGTGATGGGTTGCACCTGTGAACCGTGAATCAGGAATCTGGTACTGCACAGATATTGCAGTTCACCGTGCTGAGGACAGTGTCCAATGCATGCATCTTGTGGTGTACACTGCTGGTGTTGTGTAGCATCACTGTTAGTGTTCTATCCTGTGTGATACCTGCGGAGGTGGCTATGTAATCTGCAGCAAAAAGCACTACGTGTGTATCAAGGGGCTTCACCAATATACAATGGCCCATGGGTGTCACATGCAAGCTGCCCCTCGCAAATCATTGTGGCTTCCCTAGCATGTAAGCACACATTGACAGCCATTGGATACCCTATGAAAGACATTGGAGATTGTGCAGAATGTAGACATAGAACACCCGTCCTACATATTGTGGTAGCATACCTGGTGAGGGTATGATGGCAACCAAGATCAGGCTCATACTGGCCCGTGCCACATGCTGAGAGATCCCTTCTATGTTCCCTATCATGTAGTCCAGGGAGGTATGTCTCAGGTCATACATAGTGGCATGGTCAATGACTGAGTCATATGTGTCCATGCCTCTGACTGACCTGTATGCATGTGTTTTGTGGTGGACCATAGTGCCCCACAGGCACATCACTGTGACCTTCACCATGTACAGCCTGTTGAGCGGGACCCCACTGCAGCGGCCAAGAGAGGTACCTGACACATCTGTAGCAGGTGTGTTGTGTAGCCCTACAGGCTGTGAGTGTGTGGCACACGGGATGTGTGTGCCATGTGTGGCATGTGCTCTGTTCCGACGTAACGTATGCCTGTGTGCCAGCTGCGGAGGTGTGTGATGCACAGGCAGGATGCTATTCTGAGTCTCCAAGTATGCCCCAGTGTGTTCAGATTGCTGTCAGTGCGGGTCTATGTCAGACTGGTATTGTAGTCACTGTAGTATGTCATGCCACCTGACAGGGTATGGCAGTACTGGGTTCAGAGTTCTCAGTCCCCAGATTGGCTATGTGGTGGCATCCCACACATGTGTTGTACATTCCTGGCCAGGGGAGAGGGTTGACTGCATACATGTGGCAGCTGTGACATTGCCACATGACTCACATAAACCACAACTGGACCATAGAGGTGATTCTCAGGTTACCTTTGCACATGCTACCATAGTAGTGTGATTGCCATGGTGATTACCAACACATAGGGCCAATGGGGAACAACATACTGAAGGTGTGTATGTGTGGGTGTACTGCTACTGATTTCATAGCACTGGCATATATGACTGCACATGTGGGTAAATGCCAGGTAAGTTATGTGCAATGTGTCACAGGCAACGTACATGCGAACAGGACAGACAGTGATGTTCTGTCATGTGGTAACTTGACATACGTATAGTATGCTATGCAGATGTCATTGGGAGTCCACAGAAGCTCTGTAACTCTGCATTGCAGGTGGAAGCAGTGTTCCAGGGAACCCCAAGCGAACATGCATGCAAACAAAGCTACAGTAAGCAGGGCTGGAAGTAGTCCATTGTACAACAAAGAAGGGGTAACACTTACAGTAGGTAACAGTGCAAATATGTAGGCACTATCAACATGTACCCAGGAATGCACAGCTCAGATGTCCATGGTAGAACTGATATTATGTCATAGTTAATTGTGAGTTGTATTATATTGGTACTGCACACATATCAACATGCGCAAACATCCACATTGCATAGTCGTTGTGGGCAACTTGCCACCATTACTGTACATGTCCATCATTGTGTATCACTACTTGCATTAGCTTCTCCCCTGTGCTACCTATGTATGTGGCTATCTGTTGACATCCTTACCACCGGTATGCAATAATGTGCAGCTGTTACACTATGGTACTTACTATGGGTGTAGATAACAATTCAGGAAAGTCATACAGTTACTGCATCAAGCATGCTGGGATATACACACAGTCATTTCAGCACACTGTACTGTTACCAACATGATACTAGTAATACACTTCTATGTAGTCACCCTGCGCATCAGCAACGTGTTTACCTGTTCCTGCACTGATGTTGGAGATTGCAGGAGGTGGCACAGTTTCATCATATGCACAGGGTGTGAATTAGGTATGCCTGAGTCTGCCACTGATACCACCAATTGACATGTGTGTGTATGTGTGTTGGTGAGGGACAGCAGTACAGGGTGGGGCACTGTTGGTGCAGTGTGCGCGTGTATGTGGTAGCCCTAGGTGTTAACATTTCACATGTGTGTATACATGCACACAGTTCCACCTCATGGCTGCCATATACTGGAGTTTGTGGACAGCCACAGACTGCACCTGGCAGGTCATACAGATCAGTGTCTGTGGGCACAGACACGGTACCTGTGCCTGGCAGGGGTGCTACGGACCATATCCGGTACTAAGCCAGACTGGGTACTGTCATCAGAAGCGGGAGTGTGTTGACTGGACACAGGTCCCTGTTGGGACTGTCCAGAGCCACGTGCATGTGGTCTCCTGGGGCGTTCCGATGACAGCACAGACCCAGCATTGCTGGGACTGCTGCTGGCACTATGGGGGCATCCATGGGCCTGTTGTCATCTGCGCCGACTGCCAGCTGCTGCTGTTGCTGGCATATGGCCACGTCGACACCGCAACCATCCACCATTGCCCTCGCTCATGGACATGTGGTTGTGGAACTGCTGTAATATGTCCCCACAACGTCTGTCTATGACATCGGTGAAATTACTGATAGCATCCGCGATGTCACACATACTGTCAGTCATGGCTGTGCGACATGCTCTCAGCTCCCTCAGACCCTGTCTGGTGTACCTTTCCATACGCGACTGTGCCTGCATGACAGCCTGAAACATAGCTGAGGTTGACAGACCTCTTTGGGCACGTCTGCCAGAGGCAGTATGCCCATGGATGCTCCCACGAGAACCCATGGGCAACTGTCTGTGTGGTACCATCGCAGGACCCTGCCCATGGCTGCTGTGTGAGGAAGCATGTGCCACAGATACCACATTACCCTGGTCAATGCCCACTGTATCCTGTCCATCACCTAGGGACAATGGTGACATAGGATGTACTGGCAGGATGACTGTGCGCAATGATGGGGTTGACAGCTGTGTACTGTCAATTGGCTGACCAATGATGAACCCTGACACACCTTCCTGTGCCATTACACAGATATCATCATTCTCAGTACCTGTGGCACCAGATTCAGGTTCCCTGCTGCAGGACACCAGAGCAGCACCAGAACCTGTGGGAGGAAGACAGGAAACACAGTTTACAATGTCTACACAATGTTACCAGTGATGCACTAATGCACACATGCACACGTGGACACATGCACACATGCACACATGCACACGTGGACACAGGCACACAGGCACACATGCACGCATGCACACATTCACACGTGCACATGTGCACACGTGGACACAGACACATATGCACACATGCACACATGCACACGTGCACACATGCACGCGTGTACACGTGTACACGTGGACACATGCACACATGCACACGTGGACACAGGCACACATGCACACATGCACACGTGGACACAGGCACACATGCACACATGCACACATGCACACGTGGACACAGGCACACATGCACACATGCACATGTGGACACAAGCACACATGCACACATGCACACCCCGCAGTATACACACAGAGCACTACTGAGTTACACTAGTATTACTAGCACTATCAGGACTATTATAGGTATTGTTAAAACACACTCACCAGCATGGATGTGCTGCCTTGCTGTAACACCAGAGGGACCTGCAGAATTGATGAGATTAATGTCAGTGGGCACAACTGTGCCATTGATACTGCATATGATACAGTGCAGTAGTACACCAGTTACCTTTCGCATGTCAGCTGCTGATATTGGCAATATCACACCTGCACAATTACATACTATGTTGACAGCTACATACCACGGACACACCTTACACATGCATAAACTAACAGTGTACAGAACAGTCAAGTGTACATATGGCATATTACCTGCACGCTCCATGTCGTGTTGCTGTGTGGATCCAGCCTCCATCATGATGCAGGTGTGTTGCTGTTGATGTTCTGGGGCTGGAGCCACAACACTTAGGAGTAGCCCCTCCAGTCTGGTGAGGGGGGGATGTGTGGCCACCCCACCTCCTGTGGCGACCTGTTGCCTATGGATATCCGATGCACGCTGACGGACATTTCTGATTAAATCACTGCAGTGATGTCGTACCTGCTCATATGTCCTATTATGCATGCCAATGTCATTTACCCTACGGACAATGTCTTGCCACAGTGCAGCCCTCTCCTGCTGATTCTGGCTGGTGCGGGAAAACAGTATGTCATAATCCCGCACCAGGCTCTGGTGTATCTCTTCATCTTCTGCAGCAGAGTAGGCAGGATTTCGCTGATGCGCCATGTCCCTGGAAGAGAACACAAACAGGATATCAGCAGACCATGTCAGCAATATATGGCACACATACTATACATGATACTCAACTGTAGTGATGTACTACTACTCCCATATGTAGCATGTGTGTGTCTCTTGGTGGATACACAAGTACATGGCCAGATATCAGTGCTCAGCCAACATCTGTGCAACAATACCTGCCACATTCCATACAACATAGTAGCATGCCCCATCGGTTAGCACACTGAGACAGGTCCAATGCACAACCTCACCCTGGGGGTTCATACCAAGGTACTGTATGTTAAACGCCATCCACTAGTGTGATCTGGACACAAATTACTCGGCCTGGATATACATATCCCACCACCACCACCAGCACAGTAGACTACTTTGATATATATGTGATTAGACAGATATTCACTTGTTAGGGCTGACATGGTATCCATGCAGCCCACTGGGCCAGTGGAAGCCAAAACCCACACTGCTGACCCCTTTGCAAATGCTTCCCACGGACATCCCAACGAATGCATGGAACATGCACACACATTTCTAACCCAGACCCTATGCACAAAGGTTAGGCATCCTGTCTGGTGGACCACAGCCAAAGGCAGATTGTATAACGATAGAAGGAGGCTACTGCAGTACATAGCAGATTCACATAAAGGGAAGGCATCTGTGGTCAGCACTGGTAATAAGCTACGGTCTCTCATAACAACATCCACGGCCTACTCTGGGAGGGAAATGGCCACGAACACTATAGATAACCACAAGGCCTTCATCAGTTATGTTACACATATGGACCAAACACCTCAGATATGCTCTGAGTTACTACACACCTACTTAACATTCACCAAACACAGAGATATTGGCAACATTCTGGCAGACAAGTTCAGTGCACGTATCCCCCCTCCTTCTCCCCCACACTTAGAAATACTTATCACAGCTGAATGTAACCTCCCTATCATCTCAGATGTCCAGGTGAGGGCCGCCCTCAGCAAAGCAGAACACACAGCATGAATGTGACCTGATGGTATCCCTGGATGTGTGCTACGTGAACTCCAAGAGGACATACAACCGCATATAAGACTGATATTTAACCTTGGCCACACTACGGGATATGTATCTGAACACTGGCATACAGCAACAGTGGTCCCACTCCACTAAGGAGGCACCTCTACTGACCCTGGGAACTACCGCCCCATAAGCTTAACCAGCCTGGTCTGCAAATCTATGGAATGATTCAGTATGGGATGCATATACAGCGATATTGGGTACCTGCAGACACTTGTTCCCAGCCAGTTTGCCTTTGTGATGCACTGATCCTGCCATTTGAACCTGGTTGACCTTTCAAAACAGTCACTACAGCCATTGATAAGGGCAACGCAGTCCATACAGCCTACCTGGACTTGCCTAAGGCCTTCAACACAGTACTCCAGTCAGGCATCATAGACAAGCTCATTAGCTTACATGTTACTACATATGTCACATGATGGGTTGCACACTGGTTGACATACAGAATCCATAATATCGATATTGCAGGAGCCATGTCAGACTCAATGCCAGTCACATGTGGTATCCCACAGGCCTCTGTCCTAGGACCCCTCTTGTTTGGCATGTACTTCTCAGATGTGAAAGCAAACATGTGCGGGTTGTGGATGACAAAGTTCCCAGATGACTGCAAACTAAGCGCCATAGTCATTACACCAGCTGACACACACATACTGCAGACAGGTCTCACTGAAACGGACAACTGGTGCCAGGATCATGGCCTAACACTGAATGACATGTAATGTATAGCCATCCCCTTTGAGTGGAACTACGTGCACACAACATATCACATGGACATACCTATAGATACAGACCTATGACACATATGGAGGGTTCACAGTATGTAGACTATTAACTTGTTACTTTACATTACCTGTGTTTGTCACAGCTAGTTGCGTTACCGTTACTACAGCTTCCTGCTGCTGCTAGCCCAGCTTGGTACTGACACTGCTGACAGCTTCAACTTAGTTTGTGTAACGTGTGTTGTTGTTTGTGTTCTTATTTTCTTTTTTTTTTCTCTCTCTCTCTCTCTCTCTCTCTCTCTCTCTGTCTGTCTCCAGACAGTGCAATGTAAGTATTGCATGTGTGGAGTGTGAGTACAGGATGCTTTTGTAGGTATCTGCATAAGTCCATGTACCAATTGTAAGCCAGCATTTGCTAATTGCATGCAGCCAGTTGTGTACTGATTGCAGTTCTCACTGTGATGTCAGGACAGTGCTATAAAAGGGTATGTGAGATAGGCGTTGTCCTTTCAGATTGTAAGGGCGGGGACCATGCTGATATGCTGTGGACACTGTTCTGTGAGTGTAAAGGTTAGTATCTCTCTCATGATTCAGGCTGTGTTGTAGATTCACATTTCTCCATTCCTCTCTCCTGTTTCCTGTAGTAAGTGTGTATGCACAGTGACACCTACAACTATATATATATATATATATATATATATATATATATATATATATATATATATGTAAATATACATACATTTATATATGTACATTAACTGACATTATTACCTACTAGCTACCAACTAGCATGGCTGTTTCTGTTCACACACCACTATTATGGAAATCCACTAGATTTGACAGTAAGTATACATGACATGCTTTGTGGACTACACATCCTATATTCCCTTTACATTCATTCCTACTATTACATGATATATTTATTTTAGCACAATGTTCTTGTATAACAGTCATGGCTTAGTGGTAGGTCATGCAGACTACTGTTGCCTGGGTTCGAGACTGACAGTGGGATTTTATTTTGCTTTTGAACTGACTACAGGACCTGTCAATCAGAGTGACTAAGGCACTTTTAAGCAGTTGTAACCGGGTTATCGCTGGTTTGCGCGGAGCTCCCGCATGCGCACTGGCATTCAGCTCCGCGCACACTCACTTACAACCGCTTAACAGTGCTTACTCTGGTGCACACCCACGCTATTTTCTTTGAAAGAAATGAAAACGGGGAGACAGGACAGTGGTGAAAAAGGGGTCACAAAGAGGGTAAGACAGTAGGGACACAAGCTTGGGTTTTGCAGGAGGGATGTAGGTAAGGCCCATATCTGCCCATTTCTTCATCAGCAACAGCTGTGCATATGTATGTAATTTGCTGTGACATTTGAAACCTTCCACCCCTGAGAGACGTGTCAGGACAACAATAATACTTGTTGTACAGCCAATTGTAATTGATTGTTTCCATGTCCAGCAGACATGTGTGCAGAATGGGCAGCTATGTATGGGGCATAATTTTTTTGTGGGTACAGAGTGCCCTTTTTTCTTTTTTTTTTTTCAGGTGAGAGTGGTATGTCAGGTGAAGGAAGTCGGTATAGTTAGGGAGGTAGGTTGGGTAGGTCAACAGACAAGACAAACAAGAAGCATACAGGGGCGGTGTATGACACGTGTGGGGGGTTACACAATTGATGGGGACGGATGTTTGGATATCCAGAGCCCATGAGCCCACAGATGGCAACAGTGGAACTGATATCCCCACCCATGGGCAGTTGCCACTGTTCCTTCACTGCCCAGGATGGGGCTGTGCTGGGGGCTGTGTAGGCCGGGCAACAGGCATGCCCGTAAGTTGTGCCACCTGTGCCTCAAGCTGGCGTAGGGGCCCAAGAACAGAGTCCCAGATCTCCCTACACACCACAGTCCGGACTCTACGGAGGGTGAGTGGTGGTTCTCCTCCGGCCACACTTGCAGAGGGGGGACGGGCCCCATCCCCTGCAGCGCTTCCACCCGCAGGTGGCACATGGACACCAGAGGAGGGTCCAGACTGAGCACTAGTGCCAGGTGCACTCGCCAGCTGAGGTGGGAGAGGTAGGTCTGCTGGAACCCGCCTTCCCTGTCGTCCTATGTTTTGCATTATGTCATGACAGTTTGGGTTAGTAACATACAATACCATTCGCAATTAGTTGTAACAGCATGCATTAGTATTCCCATTAACCAAACACCCAGATATTCACACCATTGAACAGCGAGCATAACACATGCATAATTTGAACAGCAATACACAGTCCAACAACATGCAGGGTTGATTGATGGCAACAGGCCATCAGGTTTGGATGTATGAACAGGGCAGATGCATCAACGTACATGCAAATATTTATGACCCAACAGGACAAATGTCCAGGGGTGTTAATTGTGATTGCACATACCAATTTCACGTGGAATGGATTATATGTGGTTATAGGGTGGGGTGAAGAAAATATTATTAACACCTTCGAATACCAATACATATGCTGTACATTTCTAATAGCTGCATATATATACACACTACTGTTCTAACTACAGTTTCCTATATGATAACTACTTCAATTTGGTGATAGGACTGTTACTGCTACATCAATATACATGTTATTGTTATTCATACACGTTCATGTCTGGCTTTGTTCAGCTACATCATCCTGCTACATTTGCTTTATATAGCTATAGACAACTGTGGATGTTTGGCATTTCAGACAATCATACTATCTGCATATTACAGACTGAGAGCAACATATCCAGATTTTGGGATACACATTCCAGCTGCAGCAACACTTTGAACACATTTCGCAGTTTGGCTCTGCTTGTCACATTCATTTCATTCTGTACTGACTGCAGTATACTTTATTCAGGGGTTATTACTACTTTATTGGTGGATTCATAACTCTTTCTCACACTCTCTCACTTGTTTTAATTTTACTATTCAGGATGGTACTTGTAGGCTTTATTGACATGTTTTACCTGTAGGTATTACAATCCTTTCCAGCTGTCTCACTTCTGTCATGTTTCAGTATTTCAACAGGGATATATTTCACACATGTGATTTGCTCATCTTCTGCAGCTGTACTTTTCAGCCTGCTGCAGGTTGTGTACTATTATATTACAGGTGGGGCATCTTTATTTCAGACTTTATTTCAGACATTTTCATTTTTCTGTTTGGATTACAGACTGCAACACACTTTTGTAATCAAGCAATACTTGCAAACACTCTTACATTGTTACTTACACATTTTATTACTTAGTGACTACACTGCACTCTTTTGCTAACTGTCATACTTTTATATTTCTTTACAGTTACTGGGAGAGGATTACTGACCTGCCTGGTGGTGCAACCGCACCAGCCTATCGCCATAGGCTCTGCGGTTTGCAGAACGGACACCTGCAGCTGTAATATAAATGAAGTAATATTGGAATACACATCTCCATAATATCAGCTAGTTTAATTTCTTACATACATAATTAAATGTAACTTACTCAGTAGTGGGGCGTTGGGCATTTGCCGGGCCTCCTGGATCCAAAGGTTCAATTGGTCCTGCTTACATCTCTTCAAGTCCGCATGGTGGTGACGGACCTGCTCACCAGTCCTTGGAATCCCTGTGGCACTGGTGAGATCATGAGCCAACCGGTCCCACACCTCAGCCCTATATGCTCCCCACAGGACCTGGCCCTGCATGAGTTGGGCCTCATGATTGTGGACTAGGAGCCAGACCATATATCTGGACTCCTCAATGCCCCACCTCTGTGCTCGAAAGCAACTATCCTCACCTACTCCTGACATTCTGGCTGCAAGTTAGTTCTACAATCGTTTATGCTGTGTATTCCCGCCTATGGAGCTTATATATGCCATTTTTCCCGCACTTATCTGTGATTGGCCATTTTGGAATTGTATCAACTTCACAAAACCTGCTTTGTCATGCTCCACTTTCTATTCATTCCTATATATTTGCTATTACTGCATTTCTAAGTACAGCTGCCATGGCTTAGTGGTTCAGTACCTTGACTATGGTGCATTGTATCCTGGGTTCGAACTTGACCACTGCTTTTTATATTTTATGACTGTCTAGACAGGCTAGGGGGTGTGTCTGTGTAAAGGCAGTTTTGTTACAGCTTGCTCAACGTTGCCCGTCGGTTAGCTTGTTGGCGCGGGGCGCAGCTCCACGCAAACGGGTTACGCTGGTTTACGCTTCATTTGGCTGTCAGCACGCATATTATGCGCAGCTCAGCTAGAGGCACACAGTTTCAGCGTGTTAAACCACTGCTCACCTTCCGGCACTCATTTTACATCTGTTAAACCACTGATCACCCACGGGCAGATGCACTCACCTTGTTAAACTGTAGCTCAGCTCTAGGCACATCTGGCATTTTTTATTATTTTGTTATCTCACATTTCTTCAAAATAAATGGCCCATTTCATTACATTTTACATAAAATATAATTTTATATGTGTACATATATGTCAGGGACTTGTTTCGTGCTTATTTCACTAAAAATAAAAATTGATGTTGTGGGGGCTCGAACCATGACTGCCTGCTCTTCAGTCGACGTCTCTACCGCTACGCTATTGCTTTTTGGCTTACTTTGCATATTTAGTTCTTATATACTTTTCCACTGACTGCTAACTGTGGCTAAGCGCCGGGCACACCTGCGCAAACGAGCTCACTCACGGGCAAACATCTTTACAATTTAAAAAAAATATATAACATGTTCATTTATATATTTTATGTTCATAGTCTGTGGGGGCATGTGTTGTGTTGTGTTTATTCACATTTCCATGGACTCTGTCGTGGGTGTTTACTTTGGGCACTTTTACTCTTCTGGGGGCATGTCCGCTTGCAGGGCTCGGCCTACGGACATGCCCCCTACTGTCTTCCACGGACCGTGTTAGCCTTAGGTGTGATTCAGCATGCCCTCATGCATATGCATGACATGCTGATGTCACACCGTTTAACTGCAGCCTCCGTGTAAGCCTTGTATCTCTTACACGGAGGCTTCGTGAATCCTGCCCTATATTTCATCACACAAGGAACAAAGCACAACTGCAAGCAGTGAAACCTTTTTGAGATGATATGACTGTCATATGTTATTGATAACTGTGCAAAAGCAACCTTTAAAGCAGGAAAGCTGCAGCACTAAGAAAACATCAGTTTGGGACAAGAATGTGATATAAAAGAACTTGAGCAAGAGGGAGTTTATAAATATTTGGGAACTGATGGAGGATCAGCAATAAAATATGAACAAATGTGAATAAAGCTTAGTAAGGAATATTTTAGAAAACTTAATATTAAAAACAGCATTGACATCTAGGAATAAAGTCCAAGCTGTAAACCAATTTGCTCTTCCTGTCCTAACTTACAGTTTTTGAGTGATTGACTGGCCCCAGTAGGTGCTGAATAGGTTGGACAGGAAAACAAGCAGGACGCTTCATGCTCATCAAATGATTTATAAGTTACTGAAACATCTAACTTCATACGAATTGCAGAAGAAGTCATTACTGGCAACACTGCGGGTGCTGTGAAGAGACTTCTCATTAACATCAAAGATTGAAATAATACTAATTTCCTGAACTTTAATCAAACTTTGATGTATGAATGGGGTTCATTCCTGTTATGGTATTAGAAACCCAAAAGACTTGGAGAAATTAAAAAAGCAAGAAACCAGACACCATTGCCATTATTTTGGCTGGCAGGTTCAGCTCAAATTTCTCCCCTAATCCCCCCAATATTCCAAAGGAAATACCACATAACATAATCCCCCCAACAGTTAGTAGGGAACAGATCATCATTGCACTATCCAAGGCCAAAAACTTTCCATTGATGGGACCTGATATCATCCCTGTGATGTTTAATAGATACCATGAAACATGACCACTCTGGTCCACTTGAATTATCTTTCAATTGGAGCCTTCAGTCAGGATTTGTGCCCAAGGAATTTTAGATGGCTGCACTCATTCCTCTGCACAAAGGCGGTCCAACCACTAATCCTGGTAACTACAGGCCCATAAGTCTTGCCAGACTCATATGGAACACCATGGAAAGAATCATCATGGACATGATAAATGAGGACATAAGTAAACTGCAAATTCTGGACCCATTGTAGCTTGGCTTTGTTAAAGGCAGGTCATGTCTATTAAATCTGGTGGACTTTTTTGAAAGGGTCACCAAAACATTGGATGAAAGTAAGACTGTACATACAGCTTACCTCAACCTGGCCAAGGCTTTTGATACAATACCCTACTCAAGCATTACAGATAAGGTCACTAATTTAGGTATAACCCCTTTTATCACCCACTGAATATCCAACTGGCTCACTGAAAGGACCCAGGAGGTCAAAATAAGTGAGGACACCTCCACCAAGAGGCCAGTCACTAGTGGAGTACCCCAGGGCTCGGTCTTAGAGCTGCTCCTTTATGATATGTATTTCTCTGAAATGGAAGCAAATGCTGAAGGTTTATGACTGACTAATTTTACAGATGATTGGAAGCTGGGAGTTATCATCGATTCCCATGCAGACACTAGCATTCTTCAGGAAGGTTTATCCTTGACTAAAAAATGGCGCCTATGACATGGTCATAAACTCAATGCTAAGAAATGCATAATTGTACCCTTTGTGAAGTTAACTATCCCTGCTAATTACCATGTTGATAATACATCTTTAAGAGTCAGGGATCTGGGTACACACATAGATAGTAGCTTTACCTTTGACCACCATGTGGCCACAGTGGTGAGGAAATCCGTTTATGTTGTGCAACTTATAAGTAAGGGTATGGCATTTAGGTCCAAAGAGGTCAGTATCCCACTGTTGTCTCCCCTTATCAGACCAGTCTTAGAGTATAATGCTCCCTTTGGTATGTACCTGACCAGGCATATGCATCAATTAGAACAACCTCAAAGATTCCTTACAAAAAGACTACAAGTCATGACAAACCTGCCTTATACAGAACACCTTAAAGCTATTTACTGCCACTCAGTCTCCTATAGATCGCTGAGGGGTGATATATGCCTGGTTTACATTGCATCTGTAAACCCCACACTTATGAATCTCCTACCTATTCCTAAGTCAAAGTTTACCAAAAATATAAAGTCTAGGGAATCTGAATTTTGTTTGTGACTTAAACAGAACATGTTGGAGAGACAGATATGTGCCCCAGAGACTACCCCTCCTAAGGAACAGGTTTTCCATCCATGTGAAGCTGCATTAGTCTATTACCCAGTTTAAGTGCAACCTAGGCCAGTAGAAGGGGAATAAGACATTTATACTGGACCTGGCACCCATGTTCTTTATGGACAGAGGTAGCTTATAAATGTCTGGCCCTCAATGTCTTATTTGGATATAGGACATCATTATTTTTTCAGGAAAATTTGACTAGGCATGGGACCCCCCCCACCGAGTCATTAGTCTACTAACAGTCTATGATTCTATGAATCTAAGTGGATTAAAGGAGTTTCATTACTTGGTAGGTATCCTCATGCCAGAGGTAGTGCCCTTGAGGGGCCAGTTACATTGTTTTTAGTCACAAGGGACCCACCCTTGACAGGTATAAATCCAATGCTGTGCATCCTGTAGGGCAACAACAGTGAGGGATGATACAGTATCAGTAATGGTTACTGTGTGCAGTACCACCTACGATGGAGACAGGCAGTGTCAATGTTTCCTACAAAAGTGACTCAACTTGTGCTTGAGTATCAGTGTGATGCCCTGGGAAAATGCTGACCTTGGCCTGTTGTGCTGGTCCTGCCCCCACTTGTCGCTATAGCAGTAGTCTACCCTGTGAAAACACAATGCATGATATATAAGAGTGACAGCATCTGCTTCATAAGCATTTATTTCCTGTGGTATTCAAAGAAATGACAATTGGATGTGTGCTGCCAGTTACTGGACACTTATCTGTGATGGTGGTTCTCTGAGTCCGAATACACAATATACCTACAGAGCTGATATGCAGTGGTCATTGTGTGTGTGATGATGTTAGCCTGGCCACCATCACAAAATAGCACATGCGCAATGATTACTAAGCTGGTTGGTGTTTGTGGGAGAAAAGCAGTGTTTGATGGCTCCCAGTATGATACCCATTACTTCATTATGATGCTCTTTACCTCAATATGATTCCCATTACCTCATTATGATGCCAGTTACCTCATTGGGTCCATTCAGAGATACCAAAACGGATGCATCTTCTGTGATTATTGAAGTGGAAGGTGATCCCCTGTGGTTGAAGTTCTTTCCTCCACTAAGTTGCCTGCCTTGTCATGTAATTGCCATGCTTCTGACATTGTAGTGCTGCATCATTCCTGCCATCCATGTCATTGACACTGGAGACCAGTGTATTCCACATGAGTTCCTGCAGAGGTTGAAAGACACCCCTTCACCTAAACAGCAATTACCCATGGGTTCTTAGTAGCTTAAGCAGAGTTTCATTCTTTGCAGGGCTGAGCATGTCTAATTTTCTGTCTGTAACCTTTGTTGGATGTGCCAGCACCTAGGAAAAAAGTAGATTGGATTAGGGGGCAGTTGACGTGTGAGTATGGTGATGTACCAATGTCACATATATATTGGTCTGACTAATCTGTATAATATGGGGTTGCATAGGGATAGATAGATAATGTGTGCGTGTGTGTGTGTGTGTGTGTGTGTGTGTGTGTGTGTGTGTGTGTGTGTGTGTGTGTGTGAGTGTGTGTGTTTGTGTGTGTGTGTGTGGTGAGGGGGCAGAGATATGCTGGATGTTGTAGTATCCCACTCATTACCACTTTGTGTAATGGTACGGGCCTGTCCGGCACAGGTGTCCAGCACTGGCATATGACACACAGGTGGTGCATTGGGAAGCATAGGATCTAGGTTTCCATGACAGCAGATGTGATGGCTGACTGGGGCACATGGGTGGCATGGGGGACCAGGATATCATGTAAGTGGTAGGATTTGTGGATCTCCAAAACAGATAAATTGATGGTAGAAGAACACACCATGAGAAGTTATGCAAGAGGGGTGAAGCAACCCTTAGGTTGTTCAAGATTGTCCACAGCAGGTCACCAAAGTCTAGATGACTACTACAGTCATGCATTAAATAGTGCTGTCATTGCTTACTCCCACTCTAAAGAACACAGGCAAGTATCAGACTATGGGAGACAGAGGGAGAAAGTAGTGGAAGTCTTACTGCAGTGTGCTGCTGTTCTGTAGGTACAGCTGTAGGCCTATTGGTGTATAAACTAGATGGAGGTGTAGGATGCAGGCAACAGTAATACTGACAAGAAGTGTTACTACACTGGCATACTGATGTGAAAGGCTATTCATTGGCTAGTAGTCACATGCATATCACACTGCTGTAATACTCCATACCTCCATATTGCAAACTCTCGTGTACCACTGTGGCCATTTGCCTAATGGAATTAATGTTTTGTATAGTTTGACAGTAACTCAATCTACTCAGGTAAGTCTACTTATGCTTCTTTCTTTACATTTTGGTATCAGTCATGGCAAACTGCTCATAAGAGATGCTAACACATGGTGTTTTGTACTATATATATATATATATATATATATATATATATATATATATATATATATATATATATATAGATATATGTGTGTGTGTGTGTGTGTGTGTGTGTGTGTGTGTGTGTGTGTGTGTGTGGAACTAAATCCTACTCAAGTCTACGAACTGCTGTGTTTCACAGAAGTGCATTGGTGACATAAGACTTTGACGTATTCAGCTGTTCGTATCAGATATGCAGACAACACCCTCTTGTCATCGTGGCCCTGAAGTGTGCTATTAATGACTTTATATTCCATGTGTGATATAACTTCAAGTTGGCCATTTTGTATTTCAGTAAGTTTGTGGTGATGGCTGCTGATACTAGTGCCCCACAGATACCACCTGCCCTAGTGCATTAAAAAAGTTAAATTGTGTTCTCTTACACCAAAAGTCCAGAAATTAACTTCTGGAGCATTATGCAGGTCTGTTTCATGACATGAATGCCTATATGGCCTAGCAGACCAGCAGCCTAGGGTGACTAGCAAGCCCCTTGTCAGTGAATAGTGCAAGCAGTGACATGAAGACCTGGAGTACTGCTGCCCTAAATATATCCATGCATGGGGAGCAGATGTGAGGCATGGACTCCCCTAGTAATACTTAAGGATTTTCTGTTATTATTGTTTTGGGTCATATTGCAGTTAATTATTTTTTGTCCTTCACAGCTCTGATCTTTAGATTAATTCTTACTGCTGATAGATCCCAGGATATATCAGGGTGGCTGCTGTTGATGATATTTGCATTTTGAGTATGCTATTGCAGGCAGCTTTATTGCTGTGGCACAATGTAGTTTTCTGTGGCAGGCCACAAAGCAGTACTCCATGGAGGTTGTGACCATCATGCTATTTCACTACAAATGCCTGCAGTAATATAGTGGCTTCTGCCTCATTGTATCTTCATGTGGTAGTGCTAACTCTTGCCCTGATTGTCGGCACCCTGTTCTGCTTCAGGTTAATAAAAAATGTACATGTCTGGAGCTGTAGCCACAATCTCTGGTTTCTGCTTGCTAACATGTATATGTAGAGCTGTAGCTATGCATCTCAGTCACATCTGTATATAATGTGTGATGGCATACTTATCCATTTTGCCTTATATGACAAGCAAAGTGAAACAACAATGCTGCTGACTGCTGCAGGAAGCACAGAAGACTAGTTATACAGTGGGGTTTGGAATTTTCTATTTTCACACCTGTCCTTTGTGTGGAGTACCAGCTATAGTTTCTCCATTCTAATGGCACACTTCTGTTTGGGTCTCCTCTCTGTAGGCAAAGATGGTCCATGTAAGCCACAGGCACACCAGCCACTTCCTACTGCCAGTAGTATTTGAAAAGAATGAGTGGACTAGAAGAGCTTTACATGGGAGAGTTACAGACCAATTAAGCAGGTGTCCTGCCCCAATAACCAGTGTTTACTTGGAGTTAGCTTGAAGTTCTGGTTGAGGTGATGGCTGACTGGTTGACAACATGTTGGGTTCCCATATATCAACCTTTCAAGCAGTACACATAAGACATGCTGGATCAGTTGGATTATGTAATCAGTCACCCAGTGGCAGAAGTAGCTCATGGGACTGACACACATACAAAGGGTCTGTACTAACTTATCTGATTAAAGCCGTCTGGCCTGGTCAGTAACTGTTATTCTGCCTATACGCAACTTTGTGCATAAACATTCATCTACCTTCTGTTTGTGTATGTATATGCATAGGCACCTGTACTACTACATGTGAGGAGGGTTTTGCCCTGACTCTATAGACACCCTCCTTTTTTCCATTCATGCTTTTATTCCCTTCCCTCTTTCTCACCATATACACAAAATGAGGGCTTTTTTCCACAAAAACTTAAACAAATATAGGAAAAAAGATATGTGCACTACTTTCCTCTTCTCGATTTCACTTTACCATAATGTGTCCCTGCTGTGTGTTTCTCTGCCTGCTATAGCCATTTTTCAGGTCTATATTATAATCTCTAAGGTTTAAAACTTCGAATAACTAAAGATCAAACTTTAGTGATCGAAGTCTTAAACCAGCGAAACCAAAAAAAAAAAAAAAACTTAATTAAAAAAAAAAACTAAATAGTGTGTAGGCCGGGGGGGCAAACCCCCTGTACCCCCCATGTGGGGGGCTGCGCCCGCACACTCCCCCTACTTAAATATGCCAACTCCAAGAATGCACTATATTGAAGTAAATGGAAATCTCCCCCTACTGGGATTTTCCTTTTAAACGTTCGATGTAGTACGCTTTCAGTATTCTCATGTCGACAATATCATATTTGATATTGTCACACTTTGAGATTTTAATATAGACCTCCATTTTTCTACTACTGCGGTGGTGGTGCTGCTGTAGTGTCGTTGCCTCACAGTAAGATGCTGTCCGGTTCGATTCTCAGCTAGAGCGTCTTCTGCGTGGAGACATGTGTGAATGGGTGTACCTTCGTTGAAGGTTGTGCGTCAAGGCTGGCAACTCAGCACATAAAAATCTTCTGTCAATCATTAGCGGACCGGAGTTCCGCTGTGACGATGCCTAACCAGGAAAAGCCGAAAGAAACAACAACCTCCATTTTTCTACTCTATCTATGATCTCTTTCTACCCCTATTAGGAACCAACAAGGTGTTCAGATTGCTGGACCTCTTGGATTGTTTTTCAAATCAGCTATAATTTTGTATTATTATATTTTTTTGTGGAGAGTGCAGTGGCAGCAACTGACTGTCAGTGGATGTTCATGCTACCTGCTATAGGGGTCTATATTATATCATCGAATGCTTAAAAAAGCGAAGGCTGATTGATCGACCTAATTTAAGCGAAAGCTTACAATCTCGAACTGTTCCTGGGAAAAAACTCGCTTATCCAAAACACATACACACAACACAAGCACACGAAACAAACAGAAATTCACACACATACACCTAAAATCTGATACCTAACGCTACACTAAACGATGCACACACCACTAACTACCCATGTACCTTAACCCAAACCCTAACCCTAAGGTCTGTCACTATCGCACACTCACCTCACCCACTCCCTAACCCTAACTCACTTAAATCCGCCCTAACCCTCATGTCCACTCAATTGCACACACACCTAACCCGAGCCCTAACCCTAACTCACCTAAATCACCCTAACACTCACATCCACACAATCGCACACTTACCTGAATCCGACCGGTAACTTTCCACCATAACATTGAAAATACCAAAGCAACAGAAATGGACAACTAAATTCTTTCCCTAGGAAAAAATTCGAGTTTCTGCTGCTTCGATATTTTGCAGTTTCGCGAAAATAAGTTCGATCAATCAGCGTTCGCTTTTTTAAGTGTTCGAGGATATAATATAGACCCTGCTATAGCTGTTCAAGCCTTCTCAGTAGTTTTGCTCAATGAAGTGTGAGAATTCTACATTGACCATATTTGTATGATTTCAGTTACCATGATTTACTTCTCAAACAACTATTGCTTTTACCTCATCTAGCTCCTTAAAACAGTATTCTGCCTATTTGCTCAATGTGATGCTGCTTAGATATTCATGTCTGTCTTGTATGTGAGTGTATTTTTTCAGTGGAGTGCAAGCCCTCTTCCACCCTAATATGCTTCTCTATGAATTTAGACCAGCGTTTCATCTACAGGAATGATAAACACCATGCAATCACAAGTGGTATTAAGAAGTGAAAAAGAAAAATAACATTTTGTTCTTAATATACTGAATTTTATGAAAAAACATCATTATCCTTTTAATAAGGTACAGTTAGGTAAGGAAAAGTAAAGGATAATCAACAGACTTTAGTAAAGAAAAATACAGACAGACTTGAGTATGTTCATCCAAGTTATATAAATTAATATATCTGTTATGATCTGGAATTTTCTTGCAGATTTTCTGTTTTTTGATTAATTCATACATTAAATTCTAAAAAACATGAGTGAAGAGATGTCTATATTTTATATATATATATATCCAATATATATATATATATATCCAATATATATATATATATATATATATATATATATATCCAATATATATATATATATATATATATATATATATATATATATATATATATATATCCAAGATATATAATACATATATATATATATATATATATATATAGTTATCCAATATACATATATATATATATATATATATATATATATTTATTTATCTATCTCCCTCTCTCTCTCTATATATATATATAGATATATATATATAGTTCCCCTTTACAATCCCGAAATACCGAAAGCTCAAATTTCAGTATCTCAGGACTGTAAAGGCGAAAATATAAAATCTCGAAAGTGCATAAGCACGAATTCGAATTGCTTGAATCCGCTCTTATGCAGTGTAGCAATGGGACTGGAAGTGTTTGGCCGGGATGCTTTCCGGAAGTGAAGGTAAGTGAGTGTATGTGAGTTATATTGTAAGATTGTAAGTTGTGCATGTGGGTTAGGGTAGGGATGTTGTGTTTGTGTATGTGTGATGTGTGTGTGTGTGTGTGTGTGTGTGTGTGTGTGTGTGTGTGTGTGCGTGCGTGCATGTGTGCGCGTGTGTGTGTGTGTGTTTGTGTGTGTGTGTGTGTGTGTGTGTGTGTGTGTGTGTGTGTGTGTGTGTGTGTGAGTGCGCGAGGGAGTGTGGAATGTCTGCGTGTGAGTGATGCATTTTTCTAGTGTTAGTGCCATCTCGTAATTGGTATATATAAGTAGGGGGGTGTGAGGTGGCTTGCCCCACTGCGTAGATGTAGTATAGGAGTGTTTAGTTTGTGTATTGTGGGTTGAATGGTGTGCATGCTGTGTGGTGTATGGTTTGTGAATGTTCAAGATTTGAAGTTTTCGTGTTTGTGTGTTTTGAGATTGTGGGCTGTTCGACTTTATACAGAGCCAGCAAACCGTGACAGAAATGTTTATTAATATAAAAAAGGAGAATGAAACAGCCGTAAGTTTATCAAGCCTTCACCAGTGTAGTAAATTATAGTTGAAACCATTCTCCTTTCATAATGTATCACCACTAGAGGCTAAATAAGAGAATTGCTTTCATTAACACATTTCATTAGAAATATTCACTAAGTCCTAGTGAGAATAAAGCACCCAGTCTGATGATCCATTTTTTTCTCTTTGTTGTTCAACAATTGATACCAACCTGATTTATTATTTCTGTTAGCCTATATTTTGTCAATAATCGTAAAATTTAAGACTGCATTATGATGTTTCTCAGTATGTATATATAAAGTATTTGTTGGTTTCCTGACCCTGATATCACTTATGTGTTCTGAAATTCTGAATTTAACTGGTCCACTGTTTTGTTCTCCTATTTTATATTAATAAATGTTTCTGTCACGGTCTGCTGGCTCTGTATTTTTGGTTTTGCTCAAGGACTTTTGGGAGCCATGCAGCTACCATACTTGCAGGGGATCACCTCTCTTTGGGATTCAATAAAGCCATATCTCCATGTCAGAATAGTGTAGTAGCTATTGCATGGAATATGGCTGTTAGAGTGATCCAGTAAATAAGGCTGGGGGTGTGCATGAGCCTGCCAGCACTATTCTGACACAGACAAGACTGAATAATGCTAATTACCTCATTTGCTGATGAAAACCATGCAAATCAGGTGAATTAGTGATTCAGTAAGCAGCCAGGCATCCGTGTCAGAACAGTGTCTGCTGCAGAAATGTACTCAGTTACTAACCATGTACATTTCTGCAAAAAATCAAAACTAGGGCATGACAGCTCAAAGTAAAGCATGTATTATGAGTATTAGTCAGGCCAGTGGCCAAAAATATGGCCATTGGCATGGATAACTGTTTCAAAATTATAAAAGTCAAAGTTTTTTTTTTCCTTTGGGTAATGTCGGCCATTTAAGTGTAGCTCAGTGGCGCGCAAACAAGATCATGCAGAAAAAAAAATGTAAAAAGACAATTTAATGCGAAATATGAATTTTGCCATTATAGTGGGTAGCATGCAGAACTAAAGCAATAACAGGCAACACTAAGGAGATGGGCTCCGGTGTAGTAGTGTAACAAGAGACTATAGCAGTGGGGTATACAAATGAGCTAAATTTATTGAATAGAAAAATGGGCAACTGTGTCCGCCTGCACCTAACAATGTAGGAGCTATAATGCTGTAGTGTAAGCAGGAAAAGAAGCTGACATGAAAAGGAGATATGTCATACTTGGTGTAAGGACATTGAAGCTCTGTGGCCCCTATTTATTTTATTTATTTATTTTATTTTACATTTGTTGACCAGGCTAGTCTAACTGGATACATGTCCATTTTCAGTAGAGGCCCGGGGAGAAAAGCTCCAGGAAAAACATATATATATATATATATATATATATATATATATATATATATATATATATATATAAACATATAAAATATGACATTCAAAATTAGAAAAATGACATTAACAGATTGTTAGATCCTAAAGTTAACACTTTTCAAAAACAGTAGAAAAAGTCAAACGGCAAATAGTACTCATAACTCACAGTATTAGTAAATAGTTAAGAAGGTTAGTCTATATGAAACAGGGTAATGGATAAATATATTATGGTTTTGAGAGTAACAGATAGTTTAAGGGTAGACAGTTAGTCAGGGTTGGTACAAGAACATAACCAGTGGTTAGTGAAGAAAAGTCTTAGGTTAACTTTAAATAGTTGGAGAGAGGTCTGGGTAGTTAGGTCATGTGGTAACAGATTCCATATTTTACCAAACTGAATTAGAGAATAGAGAGTCACCAGCTGAGTTTTTTGATAGGGTAGTGTGAATCAGCATTTTGTTTGAGGAGCGTAGATTCTTCAGGTTTTTGTATGGCATTATGAGGGTGGAAAGAATTGTGGTGTTATTGCGTTGATATAGGGCTTTGTGAGCTATTATAAGTTGGTTAAATTGTAGTTGGTGGGGGAGTTCAAGCCAACCTAGTTGTTTTAGGTTCTGACAGTGATGAGTCCTATATGGAGAGTTGTTGGCAAATCTGGCTATATTGTTATAAGATTTAGAAAATTTGTTGAGGTTGTTTTTGGAAAGATTGGTATATATGGGGGAAGCATATAATAGGGTAGAGAGTAAGTGGGTTCTAGCTATTGTGGTTCTGGCTTCTAGAGTAAGGAAAGGTTTGATTCTATATAGTGATCCAAGTTTTCTGTTAATAGACTTTATTGTAGTATTTATGTGTGTGTCAAAATTTAGGTGGTTATCAATAGTAATTCCTAGGAGTTTGGTGGTGGGGTCTGGAGAAATGAGGGTACCATTGCTGGATATGAGTGTGAAATGAACAGGGGTAGACAAGTGGGAGGGTGTGAAGAGCAGAAGTTTAGTTTTTTTGGGTTAAGGAGAAGACAGTGGTTAGAGAACCATTCTTCTATTGTGCTGAAAGCTTTTTGTGTGAGAGAATGAAGTTCGGTTTGGGATGTGCCTGAACAGATGATAGTAGAATCATCTGCATATTGAATGCAGATAGAGGGTGGAGTAGAAAGATGAAGGTTGTTTATGAAAACGGAAAAAAGTAGAGGGCCTAATATGGAGCCCTGGGGGACACCTAGGGAGGTGGGAAGGAGGTCTGAAAGATGGTTTTGCCAGAGGACTGCCTGTTGTCTATTTTCGAGGTAGGATGTAAACCATTTCATAGCAGGAATGTCAAGAGAGAGGGACTTCAATAGGTGGAGGAGAAGTTGGTGATTAACCATGTCAAAGGCTTTTGATAGGTCAACAAAGAAAGCAGAAGTAAGGATATTTTTATTGCGATTCTTGTTGATACAGTTAGTAAAGGATAACAAGGCTGTGGTGGTACTATGAAATGGTCGGAAACCATGCTGACAGTTAGCTAGGAGATTATGAAGGAGTAGGTGGTTTAGTAATTGTTTGTGGATACACTTCTCCATTATTTTAGCAAGAGGGGAGAGTAGGGCTATGGGGCGAAAGTTGGAGAACTCAATGGAGTTTCCACCTTTGTGAAGAGGAATAATGTATGAGATTTTCCAGATTGATGGTATAGTGTCTTCTTTTATGGTTCTATTGATTAATATGGAGATGAGGTAGGCAATAGCTTTGGCTCCTATTTGGAGGAATTCTGCTGGTAGTTTGTCAGCCGAGGGGGTAGTAGGTTTTAATTTTTGGAGTAGGGAACAGATATAGGAAGTGGGTATAGGTTCCAAGTGGAATAATGGGGGAAGAGTGGAGTTAGGAATGGGGAGTTTAGAGGTGTCAGGGGTTAAATGGTTAGCTAGATTTAGTATAGAGGTAGTAAAGAAAGAGTTAAAGTAATTTGCTGTTTGTGTTGGGCAATCAGGGTTAGAGCCTAATGGATTAGGTGTGGCTGTTTTGCCTGGGGACAGAAGTGTGTTAATAGTTGTCCAAAATTTTTGTGGTTGTTTAAGGGATGATTGTTGTAATTGGATGTGAAAGTTCTTTTTATCCTGTTGGATAGCTTTTTTTGTTGTGTTTCTTAGTTGTCTAAAGGTCTGGTGTTCGGAACTATTCTTTGTGGAATGCCATTTTGCCCAAGATTTATTTCTGCTATGGATTAGTTTCCTAGTATGATATGAGAGCCATGGAGCTGGTTTGGTTTTGATTCTTATAGAGCGAATTGGGGCATGATGGTCCAGGATTGCTAGGAAAGTGTTATTGAAGTGATTAACTGCTTCATTTATAGGGAGAGATTTAAGAGGTGACCAGTTACATTGCTTAAGATCGGTTTGGAACAGATTGGGGTCAAAATGTTTTTTGGATCGAGTCGTTCTAATGGTAATTGGGATAGTAAGGTTTGTTTTATGTCTGATAATATATATTAGAGAGTGGTCACTGAGGTCGTCTGGGAAGGTTCCTGTTGTATATTTTTGATGTGGGCTATTTGTTAGTATCCAATCCAGGATGTTTTCTTTATTATTAAGTTTATTTCTTCTGGTAGGGGAGTTTATAGCTTGTGAGTAACCATAGAGGTTGATAAGGGTGGATGGGTTAGTGTGGGTACATAAATTCCAGTCTATGTTAAAGTCACCTAGGATTATGGTTTCCTGTGGGAGGTATGAGGAAAGCCAGTTTAGTATGTCTTCTAGTATACTTTGATTTTTACCTGGGGGAAGATAGAAGCAGATGATGTTTAATGATTTGTTGGAGTTAAGCTGTAGTCTGGAAATAATTATTTCTGCATTATTATCTGAGGGTAGGTTAGGATTTATGATACTAATTTGTAGTCCTGATTTGTAGAGAATTGCTACCCCGCCACCTTTTTTGGTTGTGCGGTCTTTTTGAAAGATACTATAACCTGGGGGGATAATTTCATTATCTTTTATTGTCGGTTTAAGCCAAGTTTCTGTTAAACAGAGGATCAAACTGATGGACATCTAGAAGGGCGTGAACTAGAGGTATTTTGTTGCGAATACTACGTATGTTTAGATGGGCAATTGAGAGAGATTTGGAGGGTTTGATTGAAGGAAAGAGGGTTATCTTGTATTGGTTGCTGCTTGTGGTGAGTAGGGAAGGGTTTGGACCTGGATTAGGGTGAATGTCTCCATCTATTAAGGAGTGGCGTGATATAAAATTCTTGAATTGAGGAGGTTTCCAATGGTAGTCAAATGATTTTCTATTGTTTGGACTGGAATATCTGATGTGCATTAATCGATGATATTTAGGTAGAAAGTAACTGAGTTTATAAGTGACATTAAAAAAGCATGTAGGTGAAGCATGTATAGCTGTACGTGTTTGTTTGATTGGAATGGTAAGAGTAGAGAGGAGGGGACGTTCAAAGGATGTTAAGAGGTAGGTAGTAGTTAGAGTAGTGGGTAGGAGGAAGAGGACTAGTAGTAAATGGCAATGGTAAGGCATAGCTAAGGAGTGTGTAGTGGGTGATTGGAGGGGTAGGACTAAGAGCAGAGGTGAAAGTATAGGAAGGTGTAGTCAAGTGTTGGTGGGAGGAGTTCTATTCCTGAGGGGAGTTAAGATGAAGTGTGTATGGTTATTGATTGAGATGGTGGCTAGGGATGGATTGTATGATTGGGTTATTCTATAGGGGGTGTGGTTATGGGTGTATAAGTGTAGGTAGATTGGGGGTGGGTGAGATTTGGGGGTAGGGTAGGGGAGCGGAATGAGCCCGCAGGGCGAAAGGAGCGGGTAGAGACACCAGAGTAGTTTGTCAGGATGACAATCAGTAAGGAGAGGAAATATGCAGGTAAGTCTTCGAGTAATAGAGTATGAAGAAATGTTGAGGTGCTGGCAGTGGTATGTGTGTATGGGGAGTAAAGAGTGAATTGAAGATAGATTAGTTCAAGGGGAGATGAAAAACAGTCAATCCAGAGAAAGTTGGAGAGGGAGTTAGGTAGATAGGGGAGAGCAAATGAAAGAAGATATATATACAGGGGCTAATATAGAGGCACCACCTAGTGGTTGGTCTCTGAACTACAATTAAATAGATCTCTTAAAAGTGTGTCAGGCCAGGGAGGGAGGGGGGAGGAGGAGACTACTTCGATATGAAGAAGGTCTAGGCCAAAGGTACAGTTAAATTAGAAAGAAAAAAGATTAGGGGGAGGGGGTTGGCTGCTGGCTGACCTAATTGAGAGGCTTACCTAACTGGAAATAATTATATCACTTTAATTGTAATACAGGTTGCATAGAAGTTATAGCAAGACATACTTTGACTGTCACAATAAGAGTGTGGTCTCCCAAGGAGCTGGAGAGTTAACTCCTAAAGACTGATTAGCTTTCTTGGGCGTCCAGCTGGGTATATACAGGTGAGCAGGTAGGGAGGTATAGGAGCAGAAGGCTGGTACAGGCAGAGAGAGAGAGACAAAAGAGAAAATAAGAAAAAATAAAATGATTGTTAGCTATAGAGCATGCAGACAAAATTAACAAGACAGTGCATTATATATTACAGCAGGAATTCACAGTATTCTATTCACTTTTTATAACAGTATATGTCAGGTAGTTACTAGGAGAAAAGCCATTCATGCTATCGATAAATAGCTACAAAACAGAAAAAATGCATTTACAGCTTAGTGTCTTTGTTGCTTTTCTTTTACAAAAATACAGTGAGAAGCAGGATGAAAAAGTCAGTGCCTAAATACTGCATTCCATAGTTTATTTGTTTTTTAAACAACTCAATTGTGTGCATTAAGATGCAGGTGAAAACCAGGTTAATGGCCAACAACTGTAGTCACAGGACAAAGGTACAGTCTCAAAATTATAGTCGGTAGGTATAGTAGCTAATAGAGCTGGTGGCATGTGACTAGGGAGTGCAGCAAAGCTTAATTCTGGCTAAAACTATGCAATTAAGGAAGGCTGCAGTATTTTAAACTGTTCAAGTTTTGAAGTAATTGCTGTTGTTCACTGCAGACAGTCTTGTAAGGGCAATGCTCGCTAACTTGGGCTTGCACTACGCAGCTGAGTAGAGCTACAGGGGATAAGACTACTTTAGGGTGTAATAGTCTTTCAATTTCACTTAGCAAAAGTGTTTGAAAAGACTGGTAGAGCAAAAGGACCTGTAATTATAACCCTGGAGTGTGCAGTGCTACATTAAGCATTCACACGTAAGGTTCACATGGACAGCATATGAGCGTAGTGTGTAGGATACTCTACTTTAAGAACCTTTACTCTTCGCAGGTTAGGTTAAAAGTAAACAGTGCAGGGGTTCAAGCATGTCACTAATTATGGGGAGCTTGATCAATACAGCAAGCCTAAAAGCAGCTGGGTATTTGAGAATGGAATCAAGCTTACTAATGCAACGCTTGAAAAGTCTGATTAAGTTACGCTTCAATGCTATGATAAGCTCCGCAGCTGTTACAGAGGTAGTACAATAAGGTCACTTTCGGCAGCTTGAGCATAGTATGTAGAGTACGCTAATTTAAGATCCCTTACTCCTCGCTAGTTTAAACTAAAGCATATAAACTGTGGGGTGTCAAATACACCGCTATTTAATGTGAGATCGTACAACGAGTTTACAAACTAAAGCGTTCAACATGTGGGGTTTCAAATACAATGCTAGTTAATGTGAGATAGTACAATCGAGCAGACCTATATTCAGCTGGGTATTTGTAAATGCAGCTAAGAGTACAAGCGCACCGCTTAAGGAGTCTGATTTACTTATGTTCCGATGCTGAAAATAAGCTTTGTAGCTGTTAAAGGGAGTAGTGCAGTAAGGTCACTATCACAACCTTTGTTATACCACTCCGAATACAAATTTTATGTTAAATTACAGTCTGAGTAGCATGAAACAATGTACAGGATACTGAACGGATTAAAGATGTGTCAACGGAGGTACTAAAACATTAGTTAGTAATCCACGTGCACAACGCTGAGTTGGTTAAGCGTGTGGGGAGAGAGTGCAATCAACAAATAAAAACACAGTTAAATTATAATATACAAAGGCTACTGCTGCTAAACAGTATATTATAAGCAGTCTTGGCCAAAATTTAAGAAAAACATGAACTAACTTACAGTAGGACAAGCTCTGATCAGGGCGCACAGCAGCCAAGTGTGGGTGGGAGAAGAAAGATGGCGACCCCTAGTTCGGGTTATATTTATAAGGTGAGTGAGAACATAGTTATAGAGCGGGAGGGTAGTAAAACCATAAAGCAGGTTTATGCTCAGCTAAGCACAGCTAAGCAAGGGGGGTGTGTCTGAGCTAGTTCAAGAAATGCTGAGCATGTTCGCGTCCCTGGGAGGGCCCTTTCTGCTCAATACTGTTTACTATAGCTACAGGGGTTTGTGTGGCATGCAGCGGGGCTTAAACACAATGGAAATAATAAATAAAAAAAAAAACAACAGGAACTAGCAGAAGTGTTTACATTTGAGCACCGGGTTTATGCGGTGTGCCACGGGGCACAAAAGGGGCAGAAATGGGAAGAAAAAAAAAGGGAAATAGCAGAATAAAGGCACTCAAGTAGAAATAATATAGCTGGCAAGGGTAATGTATCATAATCAGCCAACCACAGAGGCAGCATCTGCAGCACACCAGTATAAATTATGCAAACACCTTTCAATCTCTTTTTTCCCCACAAACTCTGCACCATCAGTGTATACACTTGGGGGAATTTTAACTGACAAAATAATGTTCGGGGCTGCTGTTGCTTTGATACATCAGTAAGTGCTAGAGACTGAGAGCGGTGAGGAGGATAATGCTGACAACCGTCCCAGACTGAGGAGGAGGATAAGAGTGTTCAGACCCTGGGTAACCTACCACAGTCTACATGATCTGGAGATACTAGAGTGCTACAGTGTGGACAGGGAATTACTTCAGCAAATCTGCAAGCTCTGCCGGGCTCACCTCAGACCCAAAGCAAACAGAGGGGAACCTATCCCAATTGAAATCAAGGTATGTGTAGCCTTAAAAATACTAGCTACCGGTACCTTCCAAAGACTTACTGGGGACATCATATGGGTCTCACAGGCATCTGCATCCACCACTTCCTGAATGTTATGTAAACATATGCTGGTGAGCACATATATTTTCCCAACACCTGTGAGGAGAGGTCCAGCAATATGCATCTCTTCCACTATGTAGCAGAATACCCAGAGGTACTGGGTACCATAGACTGCACACACATCCACATCAAGGCACCACCCAGTAAATAGGGTAGAGTCTATGTCAACCTCAAGGGATATCACTCCATCAACTGCCAGGACTTGTGCAAGGCCCAGGGAATTATCATGAATGTGTGTGTTGGCAGCCCTGGTAGTTATCATGACTCCCACATCTGGCATGCCTCACTGCTGTACCAGGCATTTGCCAGGGGGGCATCCCATATGGCCATCTGGTGGGGGATGCTGGCTATGCACTGGACATGTGGATGATGACACCCATCAAAAATGCACACACATAGACTGAAGAATGCCATAATGAGGCACACACACACACAAATCAGAATTATTATAGAGCATGTGTTTGGGATGCTGAAGTCATGGTTCCGCTGCCTTGACATATCTGGTGGAGCTCTGTAGTACTCTCCAGCCATATGTGCACACATGTTCATAGTAAGTGTCATGCTACACAATATGAGCCTGCAAAAACTGCTGCAGTAGGAACATCACAGGGAAGGCCCACACAGCCCACCACCATTGCCAAGGCCCCTACAAGTACAGGGGTACTTGGAGGAGGAACCCCCTGAGCCTGCTTCTGTAGGCAGATGGAGGTGTGCCCAGTATGTCCAGACCTTGGCAAAGAGACAATGCATAGCACTACACACTGACACTGTAGGGACCCAGGGACTGACACCTCTCTCTAACTTGCACACACAGTAAAATAGATGCCACACACATCACACTACCTGTACCTTACCATTTATAGGCTGTGTACTGTGTTCATTTGACAGAGCCAGCCCTCAAGCACCATCCTCCCAACTGCCGCAGACACAAGGTAAGTCAGTCTTCTTAACAATAAATGAATGCAGTAATACACTGTGGTAGCATAGCTATTGTATTACTGCATGCATGATTGCAAAGGAATGGGGGGGGGCTACTGAAATAGCAGCGAACAACTGATAGCTATGTCGGACAACAGGAAATGTCCACCCAATACTGGCTTCCCCAGAGTATGGAGTAGTCCCCTAAGTTACAAATCTCACTGCAGTATATGTGGGCGAGTTAACTAAATGGGGGCATAGGTCACATGCATGGATGTCAATGTGGGGGTCCCATACTCACCCCTCAGCCTCACCCAGCAAGTCAGCCATAGAAAAACATAAAGAAATGTCTGGCAAAGGCCCACAAATGGGGACAATGAAGAACTATTCCCATATAGACTTGCACAGTGATATCACAGCAAGTCTTGCAATTGCAGTAAGGCTCTGAAGGGTAAGAAGTCTGAAACCTAAATTTCTGCCATTACAATCTAACCTGTGGTCTTTAGTGATATGCCTGTAGTCTCCAAGACAGGCACAGTACTATGCTAAATGGAACCAAAATGTAAATGGAACATCAGCACAGTCTGCAAATGTAGACAGTTGACAGGTGTGCCTACCCACACACCCATGTTCTCATAGAAAAGCAGTAACAATAATGTCTGTAGGGTATCAGAAGCAGACTACAGATTCCCAGGGCTGTCCCAATCAACTTGATAACTTGTTGCATGTCCACAATATGCAGGGATCAATTAGCTATGTATATGTGGTCAATACTGTCAGTATGTGGCCTGCACTTACTCTGGGCCGTCGTGTTATAGTGGCCTAGGAACAGTACTGTGGTTGACAAGGTCCATGTTCTAAGAACTGCAGTGCCAACTATTCTGCATGTCAAATACAGCTACGGAAGGAGTTGTACACACTGTCCATATGTCAATATCTGTTACTGCAGGACAGCTGGACAGGTCAGGGACAGGGGGCCACACATGTGGACAGTACACAGCTCAGAGTAACCTACACAGTGCCTAGCATATCCCTCAACTGTATATATGTTTTGCAGAATGTCCAGAGGTTTGCATCATATTTATGGTCTCTTTATCATGAAATTGTTGTTTTCTGGCAAATCATTGGCAAATCTCAAAAGACTAAAGTCAAAAAATAATGACAGAATGTAGTTTCAGACTTCATACCCTTTAGGAAAATCCATGCTAATGCAAAACCTGTCATTGTATCACATATCTAGGTTTATAAGGCCAATAGTTAACAATGGTCCTTATATGTAGGCCTTTGTCCCCAAAGTACTTATGGCTTTGTCCAGCTGTCTGGCTCTAAAAAGTTGGGAGATTGGGTGCTTAGTAGTAGGACAGCAGGTACCTTAAGGTCAGTGTACTGCCAGGTTATAAAAGGCTGCCAACTTACTGTGTCAACACTGACAACATGTCACTGGCCAACATCCATATCTCTGGAATGACAGATTGTTACAGAAGGAGTACAAGTATGCCTTGTATATCTGTTCTGTTTGTCCTAACATTGCATTTGCCTGACAGCTATTTTCAAAACAAGAAAGGGTCTTGTCAAAACAGCAATGGCAGACAGTGGGGAAGCAGATGTCATACCCATAAGAGAAAGCAAGCAAATGCCAAACCAGTCTCCCAACCATCTATGTTTGACAGAACAGTATAAACACCCTGTCCCCATGTGAGGGGCCTTTGTCTGACTGTCATATCCATATATGTCCAAATGTCAGTCTGTGATGGTTTGACAGCTGGGCCAACATGTAGCCTCATAATAACATATAGCAACACAAACCATCTGAGGACCAAAGCAAATGTAGTGGTGCAGTGATGGACAACCTGCTAAATAGTTACATACAGAGGTGTGATGTCCATAACTTTATGTGTGATGTTACGGCATTTACCCCGCTCACATCAGAACCACAAATAAATAACAGCAGCCACTGTGGGCAAAGCCTGTGACAGGACTACAGAAGGACAAAGAGACACACATAAGGGGAAGGGGAACCACTGGC
>NC_056745.1:1537257875-1537267875 GCF_019279795.1 Protopterus annectens | reverse complement strand
AGCCTGCAGACACACAGACACCTGAAACACAAACAGAATATAGCATGTCAGACTACATTCAGTCAGTGGTACTAACGCCAATAATGCATCATAGCTAAAAAGGTACATACACTTTGATGTGTACCTATAACAAATGCCAGCAGACAGCACTTTATACAGCATTACATATCTACACTGTACTATATTCACCCTGTGCATCTGACCCATATTAGCATGTCCCTGCATTGATGGTATGGATGACAGGGATGTGGCACAGATATAATCATATGGACAGGGTGTGGTGTGGGTTTTCCAGAGGCCTAGGCTGGGCCATATGGTTGACATCATGTGTGTGTGTTTGGAGGGGTGTTCTCTAAATGGGCTGTGCAGAGTTGCTGTGTGTGTGTCTGATGGTGACCTGTCTGTGATAGAGATGTGTGTGTTTGTATGCACACAGTCACACCATGTGGCTGCCCTACACAGGGGTATGTTGGACAGCTGTGGACCATACATGGCAGGGTGTACAGTTCACCATCCTCAGCCATGGACATGGGAACTGGTCCTGCCAGGTGTCTCACTGGCACCACCAGGCCCAAGGCCAGATGCAGTACTACTCCCCGATGGTGAATGCTGTCTGCTGGATCCATGTCCATAACTGGACCAGCCAGGATCACGTCCCCATGGCCTGCTCTGTTGTGGTGTGGACAGCACCCTCCCTATGGTAGTGATAGTGGTACTGCCACTACAAGAGTGTGAATGTGCATGGCCCCATGGACCCTCAGCTGATCTTGGTGCTGACCTATGTCCACATGGGGATGCCCATCCCCTACCACATGCTCCAGCACAGATATTCCATGGTCAAGGATTGCCAATGTCTCACCCCACCATCTCTCCACGACCTCACTATTGTAACATGTGGCCTCAGCAAGAGCATATAGGTTGTCACGCATGGCCTGGAAGAGTTGCATCTAAGATCCTGTATATCTATCTGGTGTTCCAGTCAGTATGTGCCCGTGCCTCCATGACAGTTGGAAACCTGCATCTGGTGACACCTGCTGTGGTACATGCAACAGGGGCTTGATGGGCAGCAGTCCTCCTTTGAGCACCCCTGTCCATCTGTCTGTGTGAGACCTTGCCTGCTCTCTGGCTATGGCTAGTGTCAACACTCACACTTGCCATAGTCACCACACTAGCCTGTTCCATGCCACTACCCACCAACTATCCCTTCTCTGTGGCTGCTGAGGACTGAGTATGTTTGGGCATTGTGACTGTATGCGGGAACATTTGTGGTTGACAGTGGAATGCCAACCAATGGCACAGATTCAGCCCCCAACATCCTCACCTTTGCCTCACTATGATCACCATCATCATCAGAGTCCACAGAGACACTGATATCAGGTTCTGAGCCGGAGGGACCCTGAACCCCATGTCCACCTGTGAGGGAAAGACAGCATATATAAATTAATACTTACACTATAAAGCTTGCTTGTACAGACACACATGCACACACACTCACAGACACACACACACACACACACACACACACACACACACACACACACACACACACACAGGTGAGGTGGCACAAAGGCATTACACAGACCTCACAATATCCAAATGGTGACATGTATGGCACATGTATGGCACACAGTCAGACCTCAACATACACATACTGGACAGGCCCTCGCCATCATGCAGTGCAGCCATTTCCACTTAATGTTACTACTAATATACACCTCTTGGATACGTGAGTAGTGTTAGTAGGTGATGGGCCTTCACCTAGCACACACTGCACCCATGTGCACATTACTGCTGTTCACATGTATAGCATAGTGGCAACTCCTACAGATCATACGTCTCAATTGTACATATACTCCCAGAATGTCTAGAGCTTTGGCTCACAAATTTGGTCTGTTCCTCAAAAATTCTGCGTTTGTCTGACAAATTACTGGGATGATCTGAGAATTGAAGTCACAAAATATTGACATACATATGAGTTTCAGACTTCAAATCCTGCAGTAAATGTATGTTAAAACAAATCCTGTTACTCTATCAATTTTCTAAGCTTATAAGGGTAATATTTAAAATATGTCCCTATTTTGGGGGCGTTTGTCCCCCCATTTTGTGAGGCTTGGTCCAGATTTTTTTCACTGACAGGTTGTGAGGTATGCCTACAGAAATGTGACATCTCATGCAAATAGGCCCCTGTAATGACCACTGTGATGCAATGCAGCGAACCCCACCATAAGTGAGCATGCACATATCACAATACGGCTGAGAGTAACAGTTGTGTGCATGGTAAAATGCATGCTGTCTACATGCCTAGGGTATTGGTGAGCCACAACAAGACATTTCCATACTCAGCAGCTCCAGGATGCTGTTCCACATCCTGACCAGAAAGACCTATGTAATTGTGGGAGAGAAGGATTTTCAGCAGACTCACATGTGGTATCAGTGCAGGATGAATGCTGCATTTCTGCACATGTACAGCACAAGCTCTGATACTACACAGTTTGCTGTCATTTACAATAGATGTGCACTTCTGTGCATTACAAAACTCCACACACAAATGCATTTTGACCTGACATATGCATCTATATACTCCACAGATGCCAGTTTGGCTACTTCAGTAGTTATTTGATGTCCACTGGGGCCTTACCTGGATGCCCCTCGCCTGTTGTCTGGGTGCCACCCACCTCCACGATGTGGGTGTGTTCAGGTTGATGGTGTGTGGTGGCTACTCCAAGCTTGGCTAAGAGCTCCTCAATAGGTGTCAGTGGGGGCCTGTGTAGCAGGAACCCCACCTGTGGGCTGAACGGTACCTGGTGACAGCAGCAGCCCTTCACTGGACATGGTGGATTAGGTCAGTTGTTATGTCTGACCTGCTTGTAGGTGCGGTCATGTTGACCCACATTGTTCACCCTGGTAACAAGGTCATCCCACAGGGCAATCCACTTCTGCAACATCCGTTGGCTATGGCCAAACATGACCCTGTGGTGCTGTATAATGGTTTCAATGATTTACATAGTCTCAGCCTCACTGTAGGGTGGGTGTCTACCATGCTGCATTCCACCTGGAAGACATAAATAGGGAAACACATCACAGGACCTCATACATTGGTCAACTTTATTTACAGAACCTGCACATTAACATTGACTAGCACTAGCCACCACTTACGACCACATCATACCCCTGTCATCTGTCCCCACAGTATGAGCTTGCATTGCACTCCTGGTCCTGATGTGTCATGTTCCCCACAATGAGGGCCAGTAATTTGCATAATCCTCCATTCATCATTCACATTTGTGTAGAGGGATGACAGTGGCTGTCTTCCATGCAGATGGGATGTCACTGGTGCTCAGGCTTTGTTTGACTACAGTATGTAATGGAGCTGAGAGCACATGCATGAGTTCATGTAGGATGCAGACATGGATGTTATCAGGTCCCATGGAGACTTAATTTTGTTGCCGTTGAGTAGGCATTACGGACCTGCTCTCTGATGTTGAGGGGATGGGGTAGGTGCTCTGCATATCCACCTATACTGATGGAGACAGGGGGGGTGACATTTTCACTTAACCTGTCTGCAGCAGTTTGGCTATAGCTATGGCATGTGTGTATGTGGTGTGTTTGGCCACCGGTACAGGGCAGGTTGAGATTTTGCCTCCAAGATTGAAGACATATATGAAGAAGGCCTTGTGATTGACCTTGGTGGATGTGTCCAATTTGTACACATAGTTAGCCTTACAGTGATTCACCTGTGACCTTATGTGCTTGCTCAGGCAAAGGTGGAATTGCTTCCAATTTGGTGCCTGCTCCTACTTGCCCCTGTACAGCTAATATATTAACCTGTTATGTGGTTTATGTATTGCTGATGTCCACCAAAGGGGATTACTCTACCTTGGTGGAGGCGGGTTTTATGAGTCAGGTATTGCTGAGTCCATACAGCTATGTAGGTGCTCATATAGATGTTTGTTGTGGGCATGGACAAGAAGTCATAACACAGTTGGACACTTTTTTCAATTTCACCCTGGTAATCATGCTTATTCTAGTACTCATTTCTGTGTCATGGCAATGCAACAACCTCTAGCTGTAGACATTTATGTCTGTTTGATGCACTGAAACTAAGATTACACATATGTACAACATGTACAGCTTATTTACCTTATGTTTTGCAACACATGTCTGTTGTTTTGAGGCTTTCAGGTAAACTTACTAATACATAAATGTGGACAGGTAATACCTGATATACATTTCTGTTCTATGTCAGTATGGCACACTGTGTTTACTCTTTTGCTGCTCAGTCATACGTCTTTACCTGTTAGAGTAGGAGTGGACATCTGGATGACGGCAAACAAAAATGGGGACAATGGCTGAAAAATAGTGAAACTCTATTAATTTTGCTGTAACACACTTAAGTCAGTTGATAGCGCAGTAGGTTTTGCATTCACAGTAATACCCTGGAGGATATGACATCCGACATTCATATGTTCTGATGTCAGTCTTTCCAGATTTGCCAATGATTTGCCAGACATAACACAACTCTATGAGAAAGTGACTACAAATATGAAGCACACATGTGGTCAGTGTACAGAACACTGGACAGTTGAATGGTATGAGCTCAGTATATCACATGCAGTTCAACACACACTTCTGTGACAATTGTTTACTATGCACATACCCTATATAGGTCTCTTAGATTTGTAAGACAAGCATATGTATCATAGTGGTATTCAAAAGTGACATATGCATATTTACAACATCTCAGTAGCTGGCCTGGCAGTGTCACAGTCAGTATTGTGCAACAGACACTCTAGTAGTAGTCATATGTGAGCTTACCTTTCCTGGGGTGACTCAGGGGCCAGAGCTGTGATCTATGTCACTGCAGAGAGAGCCAAATGTGATGGCCATAGGTGCTGAACAGCAATATATCAGGACAGCGAGTCTTGTTGAGACATACTGTTTAACCTCCTATTTCCCATTATTGCATATCCCCTTCTGCATTCCATTACATGCTTACTTGTTTGGCATACCTGTTTTTTCCCCAGTATTCTTGATGTTTCCCTCTTTCTCTGTGTGTTACCATGTACAGGAAAAGACCTGTTATGCATAGGCAGCAGCTTGTCTTTTGTAAGTAATGCTTATGAGCAGGTGCTGGCCTGTGCACCAATTGGTGTCCCTCGCTTGCTAACTGCAGGCAGAACGGGTGTGTTGTTATTACAATAGCCAACGGCATGGCAACATACTCCTATAATTGAGTACTTCATGTGGGCATTGCTCCTGTTCCTTGCCTGTGAGGAGGATATCATTAAGGTGTGTGAGCTACAGCATCAAAGAGGGTAGGTGGAAATACCTCTTACAACAAGACATGTGGAGACAGCCCAACAAAATGGGGGAGGAGGTTCCAGACTTAGGGACATAATGTAAGTATTGCTGTTATACAGCTGGAATAATGCTAGTTTAACAGGGTTTGTCTGAACATGCATTGTCTGCTGGATTTCAAATCTGACAGTATTATGCAGATGACATTACTTTCAACTGTACGGCTATCCGCAGAATGCACAGAGGTTTGACTCTTATCTTTGGTCTCTTCCTCAGACAGTTTTTGTCCTTGACAAATCAGTAGGATACTCTGGGGCTTGCAGTCAGTAAATGCTGACATCAGTTTGTGTTTCTGACTTCATATCCCTCAGAAAAGTTATGTTACAACAAACCCTGTAACACCAGCAACTTTTTCAGTTTATAACAGCAATATTCTAAATATGCCCCTGTTTTTTGGCCTCTGTTCTCCAATTATGCCAGGCTTTGTCTAGTGTCTTGCAGTAAGAGGTTCAGAGGTATGGTATATCATTATTTAGTACCTTCATTCCTGATATCATCCTAGACATGTTATGAGGCAGTAGCCATAAATATGGTCCCACACCCTGGACATTCTGTGGAAATCTGTACAGTTGAGAGTTATGTATGTCTGGCCATTGCTACCAGACTGTCAAGACTGTGCAGCAGTGTAGTGTGTAAATGTCTGCTGGGCTGCGTAGGGAGAGGGGAAGATGTGAGCATCATCGATCCTTTTCTATCTGACTGTGCATGCTGCTACAGCCGCTGGTGGTCTATCAGCTGTATATGTTTGTAGGGGCAAACTGAGAAATGTCCTGTAACTCCTCAGGATTCCAAGTACACTGTGACTTCGTGCAGTATATGTAGGTGTAGTGTGTGACCGGCAATCAGGATATGTTTGTTCAAACAATCATTATACTCTAGTACTCAAGAGTTCTGTTGAGGTAATGGTATGTTGCTGTGACGGTGGTGCAAATGGTTGTGGGTAGACAATTTCTCACTGATGTCTGCTTTTCCCTATGGTTACATCCCTGTAGTGCATGTCATATTTGCAAATGCATGAGTAATTCCACAGAGCTGAATAGGGGTGGTGTTGTGTTGGTCTGATTATAGTTCAGAAGGTGCTGGGTGACATGGTTGGCAGCTCTCAGTGTTTGTCCCTTCTGTTACATGACTGCAGTCATACCTCTCCACTGTCCAGATTTCTATAGACTGTCCAGATGTGTAGCTCATATTTTTGGTCTGTTCCCCATAACAGTTGTGGGTGTCTGACAAATCACTGGGATGATGTGAGCATTGACATCAATACATGATGACAATCATTTGTGTTTCAGACCTGAAATCTATCAGAAACTATATGTTAAAACAAACTGTGATACTGTAGCTAATGTCTAAGCTTATAACAGCCATATTTCAAAGATGTTACTATTGTTTGGCCTTTATCTCCCCACTTTGTCAGGCATTTTGCAGATGTCTTGCAGTAAGAGGTTGTGTATACATATACATATCTGTATATACATATATATATATATATATATATATATATATATATATATATATATATATATAGATATATATAGGTTCATAGGTTGGTACTAGGCTATCGGCCCGTGAGCCTATACAAGCCTAGCCATAACAATTCCCTGGCTATTTCTTCCCATAGTATTTACTTTCCTGGACCCTGTCTAGCAGGGCAACTGACGTGATCCCCAGGGTGAATTTCTTATCTTCCACCCAATCATCAAGATTCCTTTTGAAGATGGCCAAAGAGGTGCTCTGCTTGACATGTATGGGCAGTCTATTCCAGAGTCTGGGGAGTCTCTGGGTCAGGAACTTATCCCTCCAGCATGTTTTGTTCATTGTGACAACAAGGTTTAGATCCTTGGGGTGTGTGCCTCTGAGGGACTGGGATTTCTTTAAGTGCAGCATGTCCAACAGCTTTGGGTTTGACATGGTCTTGTATGTTAAGCAGAGATTGCCTCTGAGTTGATGATATGCACCAGAGTATAGGTGGAGTTTTTTTGATGGTCAGCATAGGGCATCTGCTTTAGGCCTGTGATTCTTTTAGTGAGGTATTTCTGCGGGGTCTATATTAGATCAGCGAATGCTTAAAAAAGCGAACACTGATTGATCGAACTTATGTAAGCGAAAACTTACAATCTCGAACTGTCAGATCAGCGATTCTTTCACTAGGGAAAGAAAAAAATCGCTGATCCAAAACACATACACACAACACAAGCACACCAAACAAACAGCAATCCACACACATACACTTAAAATCTGACACCTAACCCTACACTAAACTATACACACACCACTAACTATCCAGTTACCTTAACTCAAACCCTAACCCTAAGGTCTGTCACTATCGCACACTTACCGCACCTGCTCCCTAACCCACCCTAACCCTCACATCCACACAATCGCACACATACCTAACCCGCGCCCTAACCCTTAACTCACCTAACCCACCCTAACACTCACATCCACACAATCGCAAACTTACCTGAATCCGACCCGTAACTTTCCACCACAGCACTGAAAATACAAAAGCAAAAGAAACGGACAACAGAATTCTTTCCCTAGGAAAAAATGTGGGTTTCTGTTGCTTCAATATTTTGAACATTCACTTAAATAAGTTTGATCAATTAACGTTCGCTTTTTTAAGCATTTGCTGATCTAATATAGACCCATTTCTGTGGCCTTTCCAGTTGTTGCAGATGTCTTGAGAGGTGCATACCAAATGGGGCCTTGTTTTCTATAATGGATCTAATGAGGGATGAGTACAGTGGGACAATGACCTCCTTTTTTCTGGATGAAAAGCTCTTAGTGATGAGGTGTGCCACATAGAAGGATTTCCTGACTGTTGTGGCAATGTGGTTATTGAAGGTGAGACTACTGTCCACCTGTGTCCCTAAGTCTCTTATCACACTTTCAGTGTTTAGCGTACTGCCACCTATGTGGTAATTCATGGGTACATGTTTTTTCCCAAAGGGGATAACTATACATTTCTTGGCATTGAGTTGAGCCCATGGCTCTTGCACCAAGCATCTGTTTCTGTAAGGCCCTTTTGTAGAATATCCACATAATTTGGGGATTCAATAATGGCTCCCAGTTTGCAGTCATGTGCAAACTTTCTTAGCCAGAGTCCCTTAGTGTTGGTCTGTACTTCAGAGAAGTAGATGCCAAACAAGAGCGGACCCAGGACTGAACCCTGAGGTACTCCACTTGTCACTTGTCTGGAGCTGGATTTGGAGTCAGCTACTTACAGTGTGGGTTCTGTCAGTAAGCCAGTTGGCAACCCATCGAGTGAAGTAAGGATCAATGCCCAGCTTAGTAAGTTTATCTATGATTTCAGAGTGGGGGATGGTGTCAAAGGCCTTGGTGAGGTCCAGATGGACTGTGTGGACCACTTTACCCTTGTCCACAGCTCTTGAGACTGATTCAAAGAAGTCAATCAGGTTCAGGAGACAAGATCTGCCCTTCATGAACCCAAACTGCATGGAGTCCAGTGTTTGAAGGTTGCCAATATCTTTGTTTATAAGTTCCATGTGAAAGCATTCCATGGCCTTGCAGATCAGGCTCATCAGACTGATGGGGCAGTAGTTCCCAGGATCCAAGGTGGCCCCCCCCCCTTGTAGAGTGGGATAATTGTAGCTGTGCGCCACTCAGTGGGCACAAAGCCTGAGGTGAGGCTATGATTAAAAATGACACTTATGTAAGATGCCAGTTCATTTTGTAGTTCATGTAGTACACAGCCTGGAATGCCATCTGGTCCCATGGATGTTCCATTCTTAGCTTTGGAGTGTGCGTTTTTTACCTGTGGGGCCGTTATTTTGGTATTGAGATAGGCTTTTTAGGGGGTGAGAGGGGGGGGGGTGAGGTTTGCACTGAATCGATCTGCCAGGATATTGGCAATATCCTTGGGATCAGTATATTTAATGCCATTCTGTTGTAGCGCAGAGCAGATCTGAGCATTGGCATTTACATTCTTGACATAGCTATAGAATGCCTTGTGGTTGTCTTTGGAATCTTTGGCAACTTTATTTTCGTAACTAGCTTTGGAGGATTTTATGAGGGATGTCAACTTCTTACTGAGGCTGGTAAGGGAGTTTTTTGCATCCTGGGATTTTCCTCTTTTCTGCAACAGTTTCTTCCTTTTGTTGGAAAGTTTGTTTATGGCAAGGGACCACCAGATTGGCTTCCTTTTTTTGGAGGAGAGAGTCTTGGTTCTATTGGGGATGGCATGATTCATACACGAGTGGATGTTCTCATGCAGTGCCTTAGTGTAGGATTCAGCAGTCAAACTTTCAGTTCCTGTCTGCATGGGTGTCATGAAGTTTGTCACATCTGACTTGAGTACAATGAAGTTTGCTTTGGAGAAGTTTTTTACGGAGGTTTCCTTACTGAGGGTGGGATGTGGATGTTAAGTGTGATTTGCTTATGGTCAGCCCTGACCAATGAGGGAGTGACCACTGGTGTGGAGCATCTATCTCCCATGTTGGTAATGACCAGGTCTAGGATAATGGAGCCCCTGGTGGGACAATGGATTAGATGATCCAGGGCATTGGAATTTATGAATTCCAAGAACCGTTGGGAAAATGTGTTCTACCTGAGTAGTTTTCCCAGTTAATGGCAGGGTAGTAGAAATCACCCAGTATTAGGGTGTTTGGTTATATCTTAATAT
>NC_056745.1:1537202875-1537252875 GCF_019279795.1 Protopterus annectens | reverse complement strand
TAAATGGAACAACAGTAAGCATTTTATCAGCATGCAAGTTACATTGATGGAAACATGCCACCAATAATGGTATTTGAATAAGGCATATTAATATGCAACCAATTAAATATATGAACAATAATAGGACACATGTCACAACAATAGGTTTTGAGAACAACATACCCATAGTATATAAATAATAATTATTGATGCAGATGAGGGGTGGGGGGAGAGAAAACAGTCCATTAAATACTGTATAGGCTTATATTTTTCACAACAGTACTACTCAATACTCTACAGACCTGCCCTAACTTTACATCTACCTATGGCCCATAGCTTCTGTAGCACATACATACCTGTTAGACTGTCAACCTGTAATGGTATGGGGCAGACTGGGAGAATTATGGCTACATTACCAGAAGGGGCTTGTACATGTCAGGGTTACATACTTGACAGAGAAGGGGAACCCTGCACTGATGTTGTGTGAGTTTACTACTGGCATACTTCACTGGGATTCCTATCTGTATCCAAGGTGATTGGCAGCAGTGACGTATAGCTGTGACATTGTGACAATTGAGAGACATATATCAGGAAGAGTGTGTAGTGTATGTACCTATCCTGCTGTCATTTGCAGGCATGAGGTTGGACAGTGGGACAGTTGTACATGATGTATTGATATACCCTTCCTACAGCTACTACAACTATTTCTTTACCTGTATGACCTGTGGAGAAAATATCTGTCACCACTATCTGACTGTTTCTACAAATATTCAAGAATTCTTGGGTGTATATATGCACACAGCTTAGTATCACTCCCTGGATTTGAACTATGTCTGGGTGTGCTAAAATGAACAACAAGGCTATTTCTCACCACACTGAGCTACTGAGGAACTGCTGTCTCTTGCTTGACTGATTGATGTCTAATATTGTATGGGTTAGACAGTCTGACCTTGTAATCCTGAGATTCCTGCATGACAGATAGTTAGTGCACTGTGTATTAATCCTTTGAAATAATACAATCTGGAAAGCAAAGGTTTACACAAGGCAATGCAGCAGGGGACACACTATAATACATTGAACATTACTATTCAGGGTTCGACTCGTAGTGCATAACATATGTCATATTATATTTATATGTTGTTTTACAGCTCCACAACCTACTGTTTTGCATAATTGCTGGTTCTCAGAACAGCCTCAGTTAATTCATGTTGTCAAAGCCATATTTCCTGTGAAGAATCTGTACACATGCTATTTCTACAACAACATACCAGAATAAACACAGTAGTTGAAAGTTTAGGTTTTTATTTTACTTATATGACACATTGCTCTACTACTGCATATGCTGTAGATCAATATTAGTCTGGCAAACTTTTCTTTAATTGTTAGACACAGAACACACTACACCTATTGGCAGTAAACAATTTACTCCTTATTTATTTCACTATATGCTTCAAGGTAGATCTGTACTCACCATCCTCTCAGTGCAGCCTTGTTAGTTTGTCAGCATGGGCCTCGGCATTGCTAGCCCTCTCCTCTGCAGCTGTAGTGGGAGAAAACAAACATTATGCATACCTATCACATACTTAGGCTAGGATTTGGTACAGCTAAGGATGAGATACTTACTAACTACTGGAGTATTCTGTGCCCAAGCATCTTGGATCCACTGGGCCAAGAGCTCCCGCTTCCTCCACTTTAGGTCAGCATAGTGATGCCATACCTGCTCATCAGTTTGGGGGATTCCTTTGTCACTTGTGAGGTCGCATGCCAGACAGTTCTAGGCCTCCGCTTTGTACTGAGAGCCCTGGTACTGGCCCTGCAGTAGTCTGCCATCATGGTTTTCTACAAGGAGCCCAACCATGACCCTGGACTACTGAATGTACCAGCACTGCACCCAAAAGCCCACTTCCTCTCTAACACCAAACATGGTTCCTGCAGAGATTGAACTACAAGTTATGGCTGGATTCCCACCTGTGTGGTTTAAATAAGGCCATATTCCTGCCCTTTGCTGTCATTGGACCATTTTGAAAATACTATGCTCAGCTAAGTGGTGCGCAAATCTGCTAAGATGAGTTGAACAGTGCTTAAAGGGGTAAATGCTGAGCACTGATTAACAGTGTGCAAATCCACTTAGCTGAGCTAACTGCTGCTTAGAATTTACGTCTAAGAAATGATTAAACTGTCTAAGCATAACTGAACACTACTTAGCATTGCTCAGTTTTCATTTAAAAAAATATCAGGATTGTAGATTAATAAATCATTACTGACATATTAACCATATATGATTTACTTTACATGACATCCCCCTTTGTGCTTTCATTATATTACCTTGGGGTGTGACTATATTGTATGTGACATTTGTGTATACATGGGTGATTTCACATATTATATGCACTCACACTTCCATTTTAGACCAGTTACACTACCCTGGGTAACAAGTATCAATTACTACATAATTTAACATAAAAAATAATTTTAACAATGCTTTCCCATCTAAAAATAAAGTGCCTGCCTTGATACTGGAATCATGAACTCCTGCATGTAAAGCTGGCACTCTAACCACTATGCTATCTCATCATTAAGACTTTTAGCTATACGTTTTTATTTAGTTCCTATGAGATGTTTAAGCAATGCTGAGCAGAGGGCCGTAACACTCAATCCCACTCAGTTATGCTTAAATTTAATTTAAATCCAAAAGTGAAGGAAACAGTCCAACAGTATGAACAGTAACACAAAAACTATTTCCCTGGTGATGGAATCAAGGTGTCAGAACTCTATTTTAAAGTTAACATAAAAAAAACCTTTTATTATAATTTGTTAAGCGCTTTCATCTAACAGTAACTAGATTTCCTCAGAACAAATGACTGCCTTTAGGCTTACAATATATATAGGGTGTGTAATTAAATAATTGTTTGATTAACCAATTTGATTTCACATCATTTAAAGTGCTAGTGTAATAAAACCTTAGTGACAATGTTAATAATAGTATTAAAAAGTTTAAAATACATACTCTGGTTTAAAAATTAATACATATTATATAAATAATTCATTACATTTCCACATACTTATGATTTGTACATTTTCTAATACTTATATAAACTAAACTAATATAAATACAATTAATAATAAAGTTAATAAATAAGTGCATATTAATAGTCACTGTAGTACTCATTTCTAAAAAAATCATGGACCTAATGGGGGGAACCCTTACACTTCCACTACGTGTGAAGCTTGATGTCAAGTGTAACTAATACAGTGAGGGTAATACCATGGAGAAATGACTGGTACCTTATATAACATTTATCTTGCCCCTAATTTGGGTTACTGAAATCACTATACTACATAATACAAGATAAAATGTAATAATGTGAAATGTATTAACTGCCAGTCTACCCATCATTGGCCAAGATAGGTTTTACTGATATGTGATCATTTAGTCCTGGTGGAGTGGATGCATTTAGTTTTATTTGCCATCTAGTCTCCAACTCCCCCAGTTTTTTCCTAATGTTTCCTCCTCTGGGGTTTGCTATAGCTATATCTAGAATGGCAAAATAAAACATTTTGCAACTGGTACTGTCTTGCAAATGTCTCCACAGGGCATTTTTAGCGTCCTTCTTTTTTATACAGTAATAATGATCATATATCCTCTCCCTTAAACTCCTATCTGTTTTTCCAACGTAGTAACAATGACAATTGGCACACATAGCTAAGTAGACTAAATGGGTAGTTCTACAATTTCCTCTCCTGAAATGTATTTCAGTCTTCATAACATTTTCATCCATTCCATCACCAGGGAAATAGTTTTTGTGTTAAATTTAATTTAGAAGGAAAAAAAAATAATAAAAGCACTTTAATTACATGTATCAATACTACTTGTAAGTCATATTTGGTAATGCACTACCTGTCATTCTATCAACTGTCTACATCTGTATGGGATATATCAGGATTGAAGTCACTGCATAATGGCATACATTTGTTTCAGACTTCTAATCCTTCCCTTCACGTTGTTATGTTAATACAAACCCTGTTCCTCTATCAACTTTCTAAGTTTCTAAGGGCAATATTTATGATCTGTCCCTATCTGTCCCCCCATCATTTTAGGCTTTGGCCACTTTTTTGCTTTGAGAGGTTGGGACATTGCAGGGTGTGTGTGACAGGGGTCTATATTATAAGATTGAAACATTAGGTAGTCGAATACCTAGAGCTCGATCTGTAAATATCAAAAGCTAAAAACTGAGAATGGCCACTTCCACATAGGGAAAGAATTCCCTTGGCTGTATAAAAAAAAAAAAAAAAAACTTTTAAACCCAAATCAAGTGTGGGGCTTTGATCCCCACACCCCTCAATGTGGGAGGCTGTGCCCCCCACACACCCCCTAACTAAATATACCAACTCAAAGATCACTCTACTTTGGACAAAAGGGCAAATTCTGCATAATGGCCAAGCAAATTTTTTCATGATGAAACATTTGCGGAAGTGGCCATTTGCGGTTTTTAGCTTTTGATATTTACAGATTGAGCTTTAGGTATTCAACTACCTAAAGTTTCAATCTTATAATATAGACCCATGTGACAGTACCTGTCACACACACCCTGCATTGCTTCCTACTGAAATAGCTGCTTTCAGTTAGACACTTTGACAATACAAGGGGTGTGTTACAGTACCTGTCCCACACCCCCTGCATTGCTTACTATCTAAAGAGCTGCTTTCAGTGTCCGCAGACACTGACAGCAGTTAGAAAGTTCCGTACAGCACTTTGATAATGTAGGAGGTTTGTGACAGTACCTGTCACACACCTCCTGCATTGCCTACTATATAAATAGTTTCTTTCAGTGTCCATGGACACTGAAAGCACTTAAAAAGTGCTGTATATCACTTTCTGAGTACAGGTGGCATGTTGGATGTGTGAGCACTACTAAAACATGCCCCTGCACTCAGTAGTGTTCGTGTCCACTTATTCTTTATCCATAGCTTGCCTTCATGAATATGTCAGGTATGTTGCTGTTAGGGCTATGCGGAAATGGACACCATTCACTCCAAGCAAGAATAACACTAATCCTGCACGGAGTTTATTGAATCCTAAGGATTGTCATGCTTACTTGCTGTGAGTTTATTCCTTGGAACATGCAAAAAGGTGTGTTGATGCTACGTTGTTGATAATTTGAAACAGATGGTAAGCACATCGATGTTTGAGAGATTCAACTATTTTAAGTATAATCATGTATGTTTATGTTAGTTAACACTGTAAAATAAAAATTCCAATTGTAAAAAAATCAATCTAAAAAGATCAAAACTAAAAAAAAATCAGAAAAAAACCCTAAAAAAATGTATGTGACATCTGAAAAACAAATGTTGCATAATTTATGCATGGTTTATGATAACATTATCAGATCTGTTAATAAAGGGGCACAGCAGTCATCTGTGACCAGACATCTTATGACCTGTATGCCCTGAGCTAACTTTCAGCAATTTATTTTATTCTGAATTACCACTTGATCCTACTGATGTGTTTAAATGCAAAATTAATATTTTTTTAAATCAAAAAGTGATTGAGGGTATCATTTTGGACAATGCAGCTCAATATCTAAAAGCTGATGATCCCACCCAAGAATAGTTTCATATTTTGCCTAAAATTCACAAAGCTACATGGTCTACTGTGGATATACCTATTATATTCAGACATGGTTTGTTAATCAACCAATTTCACTGTTTGCAGGCAAATGCCTAGCCACATTGATTAGAGCCCATATGAAGAATACAACTGAATTTCTAAAGATATTGGATGATGTTTATATGAATAATTATATCAATAATTTTTCATATTTTTGTACTCTTGATATCAAAGTCCTTTATATTAATATCTCCCACCATATGGGCATCAGGGCTGTTCAACACTCTCTTAATGAATTTTCTGAATTTATTTGACTTCTTTTCAGAAAGTATGTGAGTATTCCATCTTTTTTATAAGAATACATGTGGTTTACAAATTAGCGGCATTGCAAAGGGGGCTAGTTTTGTTCAACTGTAGATTGATATTTTCATGGATTTTTGGAATACCAAATGATATATGATACTTTTAACAATCTTTATTTGAATAACATCCATAGATGTTTTATTTGGGCAATAGTTTTATGAATTAGAATGGCAATGTGGAACAACTGAAATCATTTGTAGAATATTTGAATGACAAAACCTTTTGAGCACAATTCATTATTTTTAACACATAGCTGATACCCCCCCACACACAAATGTTTGCATATTATGCATTTCTGCTTCTCAATTTTCTAGATTAAATAGACTTTACAGTGATGAAGCAATTTTTTTTAGAAAGAAGTTCTGAATTTACATGATAGGTTTATACTCAAGTTTATAAATAACTTGTCTGATAAATTTTACATCAAGACAGAAGTGACTACTCAACAACAGGCTCTTTTCAAATATCTGCAGAATCATCCACAATTAGTTGCTTTCCATTAAGGTTTGCTAACTATTTTGGCACTAATATTTTTTGAATGTGACAGAATTTGAATAAATATTGCAATATTTCTACTAGTGCTATATATATATATTTGCACAGTAATACCTTCACTTTGAATAATTTCATATAGAAAGGGTAGAAACTTGATAGAATATTTTCTTAAATTTAAAAAGAAATCCTGCCAAGACAGCCAATATAATCCACATTACCTACACAGCCTCCTTAGGAATATTCTCCCTGTGGTAATTGTACAGTATGCAAATGAATATGTAAAACCAAATTCTTTGCATCTGCTAACACTACATGTACATATGAAATTCATCATTTCATTAATTTTAACACTGACTATATTATTGATATGGTAATTTGCTTATGAGATGTTTTATGTTAGACAGACTTCCTGTCCATGGAAGCAATGAATTTCTTCCATTTTAGTGATGTACTTGTCAACATCAATGTAGTGTACTCTTCAGACACCGTCTTATCATAAATAAACAAGTTTTACTTTCATGGGTAGTAACAAATTCACAGGTATCAGAAAGACTGGTACCCAGAATCACAATTTATTGAATGCTAACACTAATCTTAACACTACCCCAGCCCCTAATTCAAAAACAGCAACTTGCCTTAAAAAAATAAATAAATAAAAATTCTGTAATGCTACCACTGTTCAGACAGATTTAGCCTGGATGCTTTATTTGGTTTATGGTTTGAACATCAGAACAGGAATTGCTTTTCTTTTTTCCATTTATTGATTTTCAGTTATTTGTGTCATCAGTGAAATGAATGTTCATTTTGTGTTTGATATTTTGTGTGTCAAACATTCATGAGGTAGTCAAATATACATAAACATACACACACACACATACACACACACACACACACACACACACACACACACACACACACACACACACACACACACACACACACACACACACACACACACACATAAAAATGATGGTTCATTTTGCTGAATTTCACTTTGTTGAATCACAAGCCGCTGAGCATACTTACTGAGAACACATTTCACTGAAGGAAAACTCATCGTGTAGAATCAAATTTCCTAGAAAACTTCATTAGTGCAAATGCATCTTTGAAGATTATCTTTCCTGCATACCACGCTGTCCTCACTTAACAATGCCAACTGCATAGTGATACAAGAGTAGAGAAAAAAGAAAAAAATACATACAGTGAATCACTTGTGTATAGACTTCTACATTTTTCTCTGGTGTCTGATTCAGACAAATAAATTTTCATTTAATTTTCATGAATGATTAGTGATGAAATAAAATGAGTTTCAGTGAAATACACTGCTGCCACATACACACACACACACACACACACACACATTGATATATATATATATATATATATATATATATATATATATGTATATATATATATATATATATATATATATATATATATATATATATATACATACACAGATATATCTGCTCACACACATACACAGATACACACACACACACACACACACACACACACATACATGCACACACCTACATATATATATTATATATATATATATATAGGTCTACCTGATTTAACCGAAAGCTTCAAATGCCGACAACGAGAATACCAACACCGGAAGATCGACAATGGAGAAGACCGACAGTTGAAAATTCCGATGCTGGGAACACCAACATGTTAAGGTAAGTGTGAGGTAGGGACAGATGTTAGGGTCAGAGTGCGAGTAAGGTAAGTGTGTGATAGTGACGGACGTTAGGGTTAGGATGCGGGTCAGGTAAGTGTGCAATAGTGACAGACTTTAGGTTTAGGGGTGGGTTAAGTGAGTTAGGGTTAGGGTTTGGGTAAGGTAAGTGTGTGATAGTGACAGACTTAAGGGTTAGAGGCAGATTAAGTGAGTTAGGGTTAGGGTGTGGGTAAGGTAAGTGTGTGATAGTGACGGACCTTAGGGTTAGGGTTTGCGTTAAGGTTAGTGCATAGATAGTTATGTATGTGAGGTTTAGTGTAGGTTTGTAAGGTGTTTGGTGTGCTTGTGTTGCATGTGTTTTATGGAAAAGGTATTTGTTTTGTTGATTGTCGGGATTGTGGTTTGTCAGGCATGTGAAGTGTCGTGTTTTTGAACTTTCGGTTTTGTGGTGTCGGTTATTTTGTTGTCAGTGTTTTGGCGTGTCGGCGTTATCAGGTAGTATATATATATATATATATATATATATATATATATATATGTTTTATTTATTTATATTTATTTATTGCTTTTGTTTACCAAGGATGCCTGATTGGGTATAAGTTCCATTTTCAACCAGTGGAGGCCAAGGGAGAAATGCTCCAGTATAAAATATATATATATAAAGTGAGAGATGGAGAGAGACAGAAACTTTGTTAAATAGTATTCTGAAAGAATCTGAGGTGCATTTTTCATTTAACAGGTATTGATTGGTATGACAGAACAAAGGCATAGAAATTATGACATTCCAGTTACATGGCTATGGATGCAGGATACCGGTTTAGCATACTGTAATTTGGCTCCCACCATGCATATATGCCATCAGAAGATGCCCACTGCATTATGGGAGTCTAAGGCACTGCAGCAGATAACTGTATGATAGTATCCCTCAGACTTAAGTGTTTTAATGCAAATGGCTGCATTTCCAGTGTGTCAAAACAGTGTGTGTATTATCCATCCCTATTTGTCCCAGTCCCCTTCAATAAACATATTACATCAAATGATGTTCCACAACCTTTGTAAACTTCCATAGACATAACTTCATTGACAAAGGGGTTGGGAGGGTGGCCTAATGGTTAAGGTGTTTGCCTTACAAACACAAGGTGCAGGGTTTGAGTCTCACAAGGGATAATTGGCTAGGCTTAAAATGGCTTGCAAGGGCAGTTAGCCTAGTACTAATCTATGAATCTATGAATCTATGAATCTAAATATTTTAATTTATTAATCACAGTACACATCCATATAATTGCTATCTAGGGCAATGTGACCTCACTCACCCTGACCAAATAAGCAGCTTCCTTACCTCCACTCACTTATTTTTCTTATCAAGCAGTGTCTCATCGCTCACCTTCATTTCCCACTCATTGAATTAAACATGTAACCGAAAAGCCGCATTCTTACCTGCACTCATTACTTTCACTTATCAAGCAGCATCCAACCACTCACTTTCATTTCCCAACTCATTGAAGTGAACATCCAACACCAGAGGGGGAACAGAAGAGGGATAAGGCTGCCCCACTTCTCCGCCCACCGGCCTGACCAGGCTGTTTCTCTTCCTTCATACCAAAACTTCCAACAAAACTTTTCACAAAACTATACATTAAAAAGACTGAAGCCAAACATCATTCAGTGCACTCCATCTTCTATCAACCAAACTGGATCCCTGTCATCAACCTACAAAGCCCTATCATATAAATACTCAAAGCAGCCAGTCACCTAAACAGTTGAAATTAAACCAATGATCCTTCTCAAACACCAAAGTAATACCACTGCCCTTATATAATCTCTGTAAATTAAACATATCTTCCCTTATCCTACTACCAACGGTAGCTTTATAATTATTCACGGGTCATTACCTGTTAAATGTACCACTAAGACACTAAAAATTCAAACACCATCTGAAACAAAGCAAACTCAATGGCATGCCATCCTACCTAACTACAATGTCCTTTTGCCACCCAAAGTATATAATAATGATCAAAATAAGCTTTCCTATTCTAAAGTATCAATTTAATATTAATCCAGTCACTATACCCACTATGTATAGGCAAAACATTTAAAAACCAGAATAACATTTGCTGACTAATGAACCACCCAATTTAATGGCTTACATACATCCATAAAACCAATATCCCCTAAACTATAAACCAATACACCTCCATTTTCCAACACCTACCCTCGCAACAGAACTTATCTTGTGAACAGCCACATTCTGTCAATCTTCCCACTTTCAAACCTACCCCAACTCATCAAACATATAAACCACCAGCCAAAATTTATTAAACTCAGATAACTCTGTCACCTGTTCAACTATACTAATTGGAGCTAATCCCCCCCTTAATCAACCCTTGTGCCAAAATATCACCCCTCAATTTTTTTATAATATATATTTATAGAATTACCATCACATCTACTAAATAAAACCAAACCATAGCCTGATCCACTAGCAACTACAAAAACACAATGCCTTGCTTAGACCTTCAAGCTTCTGCGTAAACAGAAACCTGTTTATCACACATCCTCAACACACTTGCATAGCTTACAGTGCTCTGTCAAACCCTCACCTAGCCTTAAAAAAGGGGGATCCATCTCATGTACCTCCTTCAGATTGCCCGCCTACCGATGCCTAATCCAATGAAGAACAATACTAAACTCGCAAAGTAGCACCGACCACAGAGCAACCCATCTGCATAGCCTTGCCACAGGAAACTCAAACGCAACTACTATAACCAGAAAAAAACGATCAAACCCACCTGTAAACAACTCCAAAGTCCCCATAAACTATCCCCAACCTACTTTACCCTGCTCCTGTCATACCTCATCCTCACCTGCCCCCACACTACTCCAAACTGCACCAACTCTGACATGCCTTATACCAAAATGTTATTCCTTTCCCAGTTACACTTGCATAAAAACCCATTAAGCCCTTCCCTACACTTACCTCATTTCCTCCCAATCAACCTACATTCCCATTTACCCCTTACATCTTCCCCTCAAACCAGCATTCTTCCCCTACCTTCTTAATTCCTATTATTATTTCTCCTAACCTCCACCTGAAGATGTCCCTGGACAAATTGGTTTGTTACCAAACCTCATTTATTAAACTGATAATGCAGTTAGTCTACCCATTATGTGTTCTAAAAGTAAAGTGGAAATATTTTAATGGTTACTTTAACTCATTTTTAAAGAAGGTAAAATATTCTGTACATATCAGGACAGCAACTCAAGTAGATTTTTCCTGTTCTTTCAGATTGCCTCATTCTGTAGCTGAATTTGGGGTTTTCATGCACAAAGGTGTTACTAAATGGCTGTGAAGAGAAAACTTGATGTTATTATGGAATGTAGTATTGCTCTATTACAGTTTAAGCTTGTTGAAGTTCACTGTACATGCTGAGTTAATCTTCATACAGATAGTTTGCCATCAGTACTCTGTCAATGTGCATAACTTCACCTTGTCACCTCCCAGGGACACAGCAGTGGTTGGTATATTACCTACAATAGTTTGAATCAATGTGTCCATGAGTCTGTGATTGGTATACATGCATCATTTATGAGATCCATAATTAACAGGGGCTGCACAGCACTCATTAGCTATTCATATATACCAGACCTCATTAACATATTATTTTGTGGGCAGGACTTATAGTTGACATCATCCATTTGGCATGCTACAGAACTATATTATGCGCAGAGGTTTATACTCCACTCCACACATTTGGGGAGTGATGTCACAACAAAGAATGACCTACATATGTGTCATCTTTCTCTGCTACTGCCTATCCATTGGCTGGTGCTGCATTCATTCACAGCAGTGTAAGGCAGGCTATCAGATTTAGTCCACCATCATGACTTCTGTGGATCACAGATGGCTATGTATTCATGTAGTTAGTCATGGCTAGTCCATGCTATGATTCAAGTGGCCAAGGTACAACCATGTACGGAGTGATAATATCTGTTTCATCTGAAATCCCTAGGCCTATACGTGGCATGAACATGAATGCAACATTTATGAATTCAGCTAACTGTTGTCTGGAATAATGCAGACAGATAAAATGTGTAAGTTTGCTGTGTCTTCAGGACGGGAACTGTATAGAATGTACATGTGAGGATGGTGGGTACAGCATTCCACTGCACAGAGAAAACATATATTTCTTCTGCCAGCATTTGTTTCATTCATTTTTTTCTCTCCTGTCTTTTGTGAATTAGGCTTCACTCTATGAGATCTTCCTGATCAGCACCCTGATATCAGACAGGAAATTTTATCAGAGCCAGTTTCAAAAATCACATTACCTGATAACAGTATTTAACTTCTGAATTATCTTTTTATGATCCTAAAACCACTATTACCTTTTAGTAAGATTACAGAAATGTCTGCCCTCATTCCATGCATGGAACAAATATGCAGGCACGTATAAGCAATGTGTTTAAATTATGCCCAAATAATTATTTTTTCATATAAAGTCTGTTTGGAAGGATATTTCATGATTACTCATTACGCTGCAAAAAATAGCACTTTAGCTTTAAAGGTTTCATCTGTAGTGCTCCAAGGATCTCTGCTAAAAGGACCTTGTAATTCTATTCTGGTAATACAAATGGCTTCCTTCTTTATTTTATAGTGTACATTTCACACAATGGAGTAACTGAAAATAATGTTTTATCCTTATTATTTTTACTTTTCACTATTTACCTAAGGTATCATTCATAACTATGGAACATTTTTGATTTTTTTTTAAATGAAAATCTTGTGTTACTAATTTTCTCACATAAGCCTTCAATAAGTTCTGGAATTAAACAACCAATATAAATAAATTATAAAAAGAATGTAAGCTAACAATTGAAGGATAAATGTAAACCAAACAATATCCTGTTTAATTGATTACAGAAGCTTCAGCTTAACAAAGTGGATAATGGATTTTCATTAAAATTTGCACTAGCTTTGTTAAAGGTTATACCAAATCCTTTGCATTAATGCTAGCACATTATCCATTTCCATTTTATCTCCGACCATACTCATTTAGAGTTCAGTTAAAGAGAACAGCAGGCTTCTCTTTACCTTGTCAGAGATGATTTATTGAACTTTTTCCTACTTAGTTCTCTATAGATCAAAGTGAATGGAAGATGCTTTTAAAAACTTTTAATAGAAAACACTAGGAAACCACATTTTAGAAACCTAAAATAAACCTTTATTGAACGTAGTTTGTTTGTCTGTGTGACCTCACCTATAAATACAGTATATCTATATCTATCCATCTTTCTATCTATGTATATGTATGTATATTTATATGCATACAAGTTCACAAAACAGATATATGCAGTAAAGAAGGGTGTGTGCATGTGTGTGTGTGTGTTTGTGTGTATGTGTGTGTGCATATGTGAGTGCATGTGTGAATGCATGCATGTACATATGCGTGCATGCATGTGTGTGTGTGTGTGTGTGTGTATGTGTGTGTGTGTGTGTGTGTGTGTGTGTGTGTGTGTGTGTGTGTGTGTGTGTGTGTGTGTGTGTGTGTGTGTGTCTGTGTGCACATATGTGTGTACATGTGTATAGTTATATAATTTTATATAGTTTTATAGCTTTATAGGTGTATAGCTTATCAAAAAACAAAAAAAAAACACTCCATCAAATCAGTACAAATAAACTGCAACTAAAACCACTGACTTTATAACCAATAAAACTAATCAGACTAACATACCAATCTTGTCCTGCCCTGTGCTAGACACTGGACACCTAATAAAGCAAAAAGGATAACTCATACTTTCTTGTCTAAGATCTGTATTCTGTATTCAACAGCTATGCTCCTTCGCCTGTCTGAGATCTACTTCCTATACGAGACAATGAATCAACTTAAAAAGAAAATAAGCATTTATGCCAATAGCTAACTAGCCACATTCTACAATATGGTGTGCTTTATCACCCATGTTCTATAAATTTTGTATACTAACTCTGAGCATGTACCTCCTTGACCAAAGTAAAATAACTGCTTCTAATGGCCAACCATTACTCTATTTCATTTACTGGCAAATGAGAAATAAACAAAAAAAAAAATACAAACAACACAGCACATTAAGGCAAACTATTCATTAAAAAAAAAAAAAATATATATATATATATATATATATATATATAAAGAGAGAGAGAAAGATCCTTATCTATATAAAGAGAGAGAGAGAGATCCTTCCAAAGACATGCATCTGGAGCATTTCTCCCCGGGCCTCCGCTGAAAACAGGCTCTGTGGAACCTAGTCGGACTTTCCCGGTCAACAAATGATAAATAAAATAAAAATAAATAAATTATCTATATACACATATATATATATATATATATATATATATATATATATATATATATATATATATGTATGTATGGATCATTCAATGCTGAATTAATAATGTAGATAGATAGACAGAGATGAGATAGATAGATAGATAGATAGATAGATAGATAGATAGATAGATAGACAGACAGATAGTGACATTAGTATAAACTGCTTAAGGTCTACAGGAAAATGGCTACCAACAAGGTCTAAAACAGATAAAATTGACAGAATTGATATTACACCCTTCAGAGGTATATGCTCTTTCCCTATAGTCTGAGACATCAGAACTGGTATATTTATTTAGCAGTAGGTGTGGTGCCCCCCAGCAAAAACATTGTTTTCTGATGTGTTTATTTTCTGTTGTCCTTTTTTGGTTTAGACCCTTTTTTGTCATCCATTTTTATGTTGACCTTAACCAGTTTAGACTAATGTCACTATCTATATAGCTATATCTGTATCTCTATGTATATATATATATATATATAGATATAGATATAGATATAGATATAGATAGATAGATAGATGGATGTGTGCATGTGTGTATGTGTGTGTGTGTGTGTGTGTGTGTGTGTGTGTGTGTGTGTGTGTGTGTGTGTGTGTGTGTGTGTGTATGTGTGGGTACAGCATTGCTATGAAGACTGCGTGATCTGGTTGTCAATTACATATTAAAAAGAAAACATCATGATGGCTTTGACTGCCTTCAGTATTGATAACATAGATCAGAAATATTTAGAAACATGTAAATTGTAATATAAAGGGTGCAAGTAAAGATAAGAACTTGTATATATACAATAAGGCTTCGTTATAAGTTCTATATTTATTCATACATGCATTCATTCATTCATTCATTCATTTATTTATTTGTCTTTCTTTACTATGAAAATTAACTAGGTAAGGCGTAGTTTGAGTGGAGGCCTGATGAGAAAAGATCCAGCAAATGCTAATTACATTTACAAATTCACTGCATATGATAAACAGGAAGTAATTTACAGTAATAAAACTTGTAGTATGCAGAAGTATCATCACTAGAATTACATTTTGGTAAAGAAAAACAAATTTGGTTAGTTATAAGCTAAACTTTAACAGTCAAACCATCCCTAATGTGAGCAGCTATCTGTATAAGTCTAATGATTTATAAAGAAACACAAACACTTTTATTCACAGTAGAAAAAAAAGAACAGATAAAGGATTTTAGTGATCTATTCAGCTTTCCATTGTTCTGAAAATATCAGTGGCCATAGATTTTTTGTTTTATTTTATTTTATTTATTTTTTTGCTACCCTTCTGCCATTGGCTATATTCATTGCTACTTTTTGATTACTAGAAGGCATTCCTGATCCTTTAGATGTAATGCATTAGATTTTCACATCGTCTGAGAGAAGATTGAAATATCCAAATGCAGCACTATACTCATGATATGTTACCTCCTGATTCCTTTTCCTCATAAATAATGTACAGTGACATAAAGCCATTAAGATCAAGACGTCTGCTAAAGCATGCCATAGCATCTATGAGCATAGGATTGAAAAGCCTTCAGTATCGCCATAGCAGTTATAATCCTGTAGATAAGACCCCTTTCCTCCCCCAGGGATAGGCAAGCCACTAAAATATAATTACATTTCCATTCATCCAGCTGACTTCTCAGTTATCTGTGTTGCTAGTTAAACCCAGGCCACCTGGATAGCAGCAGGCAGGGCTCCATCATTTGGTTATTGGTTTAATGTCTCCAGAAAATTTGATTGTAATACTAATACTGTGATTTCTTCCCCATAATGAATTTGACTATGGTACTAATTCTGTCATTTATATCTTTGCGTGCTCTTGAAATCTATTTCATATAGTTCTGAATATTATAAAATGTAATGTAAAATTACATTATAATGTCAGGGGAATAAGGAATAACAGACAAGAAAGGTTGATTTTTTTTTCTTATTTTTTTTTTTTAAGTTGTGATTGTGAATTTTGTTACATTCACATCAAAAAGCTGTTGTCAAAAAGCTAGAAACTGGTATGAAATTTTATTAATAGTGCATTTTTTAATCAAAGTCTGATTTCCATCATTAATAACTAATTTTATATAGTTCTGTATTCCACAAAGCTTACAATAGTTTTACTTCCTTTCTTTCCATTACTTACTTTTATTAAGCAAAACACATTATTACTTATCAGGTCTGAAACACTATTTTCTGTTGCACCATAAGTTTCCTCATGTCATTATATGGCATTTTGATCAACAAAGCTGCTGTCATTTATTAACTATATATGGTTTAAAATAACCAGTCATCAATGTTTTTCATATTTTCAGTTTTAAAAGGAAACTAACTAGCCACATTATTTACTGAAGTAGTGCTACAAATACCTCTCAACCTCTTAATACAAGAAATCTGCACAGAGCCTATAATAATGGGGGGGGGGGAGGACCAAAAATAGGGACAATTTTTAAATGTTGCTCTCACAAACTTAGAAAATTGCTAAAAGAACATGATTTATGTTAGCATACATTTCCTGAAGGATAAAAAGTCTGAAACTCAAATGTGTGTCATTATTTAGTGACTTCAATCCTCAGTAATTTGCCAGAAAACCATACATTTTATGAGGATCAAACCAAAAATGTAAGGTAAAAATATGAACATTCTGCAAAAATCTGAACAGCTGAGAGGTATTGAGGCATGAAATAATTATCTGACATTGACTTAAAGAAAGCTAGTTTACCAGATTTAACAAGATATGCAAATCATAGAAAATTATAATTACAACTGGCTGGTGTAAACAGTGCATCTAAACTATTAACTTGTTTCTTTTTTAATTTTAGTAGGAAAGGAAATTTCATCCTGTCCAGGAACTCTTTATACTTTTTATTTGCTGAACCAGCAGGAAAGTGTTGATGATCTGGGAACTATCCTCTTATGAGGCATACAAAATAAGATACTCCAGACCAATGAGCCATGCTGATAATACCAAACCTTATAAATAATGTTTCATGCCTAGACAATGGAGAAAGTTAGCCACACAGTTAAGAGCAGACTGCAGCAAATATATTTTGAAGTCTATATTTTTTATATAAAGAAATTGACAAATAAAGAGGAATTCCTTTTTAGGAATGATGTTCTTTGTTGCAAATGGTCCAATGAACATTTGGATCCAACTACTGGTGCTATAAGAGATCTAAACATTTTGGAATGTCACTCAGTATCACATGATGTCCAATAGGCATGCTGATCCGCTTACTGATACTATATATCACTTTCTGTAATGTTTAATTACCCAAGTTAATAACTGTTACAACAAAACAGTTCTGTAGAATCCCTTAAATATGAAAGAATGAGACATAGTAAGTGTTTTTGGAACATTTTCTAGATACTTGAATACTGCCTCCATTACATACCCATAACCAGATACTATTGAGCACATACCTCTCAATCTCTTAGAGTAAGAAATCTGGACAAAGCCATAAATAGTGGGGGGACAAAGGACCAAAAATGGGGACAGTTTTGAAATGTTGCTCTTACAAATTTAGAAAGTTGATAGAATAATAGGTTTTACATTAGCATGAAGTTTCTGAAGAACATAAAGTTTGAAACTCAAATGTCTGTCATAATTTTCTGAATTCAATCTGCAATGACATGCCAACGTTTTGCCAGAAAACCAAAAATTTATGAGGAAAAGATAAAAAATATGAGACAAAAATCTGGTCATTTGATAGGTTTGATTTTATTTTGTATAAAATATAAAAACACTGAAATTTGGGGAGATGTTGCCATGAGTGTCATCCTATATTTATGATGCTATGCTTCAACTCCTTGTAGATAATACAAATCAATAGCATCAATATTTTCTATTTAGTTTAATAAGTACATTCAAACAATTGGGCACACTCTGGCATACCAGCAGATAAATACTAGCACTATGAAGATAAAAAGTATTAAATGGTATTGAAAAAAAAATAGAAACTTTGCTACAAATAAATGCAACAATTGACCACTTTCTCCTTTTATAAAAATAATGAGACTTCTGCAGAAGAAATATGTTGGACCAAATGCCACTTTATAAGCACAATTAACTAACAATGCGTGATTCACCTATCAGTCAAATAACATGAAATAATGGCATACTGCAAAAGACATGCACAATGCACAATTACAATCTAATAAACTTTACATTCAATTTGTGTTGAATAAAAACACAAAGCCCAGAAGTAAAACATTTCTATTGTCTGTATAGTAGTGTCGTACACACCTAAAAATTGCTGGTGATAAAACGATGACAGCATTGACTTGAATGGTGATCATAATATATTATTAACCCTAGACCCTTTTTTCATAACTATATGACAATTTATACCATAATGTATATTTGTATCTGACTTTGACTTCCAATTTCCAAACAAACTCCTTGAACTTTAATGCTACTAAATGAACTAAATACCCCATGTAAGGACTTGCTGAATCAATTACAAAAATTAGGAACTTCTTGTTTCACCAAGATGGCTGCACACTGATTGACATCTTAATTTCAGCTCTCTATTTGTGAAAAAAGAAACTGAGAAATAAGAGCTAGTAATTTTGCCAACTTCAGTAAATTCCATTTAATGGCTTGTAAGTTCACTGCATGCCAGTAAAAAAAGAAATTTAGAGATCCTGAAAGACAATCAACTAGAAAAAGTAGAGAAACACTGATTGGGAAGAATCCTGCAGCTGTCCAGCAAAAAAAAGTTCAAGCCTCAGATTTGGTTCAAGCAATAGCTTCCAGTAATTTACAGGAAAAAAAAAACAAATCAAATGTACTCAGATTTGCTTAAAATAACTGAGACAATAAAGAAGTATATCAACTTCAATAAAGAAAGGCTGGAAAAAATAGAAGATGCTTTAACTAGATATTTAGATGAAATTATAAAACTACAAAAATCTAAGGTTGAAATGAGGCTGGCTGAGTATGAGACTTGTCAAGAAGAGCTGCTTCAAAAATTGGTAGAGTTAGAAGATCATGTGGAGAAAAATCTGACAATTTCTACTGTACTAAAGAAACTGGAAGGAATGGATTGTAAAACCTTTTTGAAAGCACAAATGAGAAATTGGGCAGGTATTGCACAGCAGGATTAGTTAATTGAATGGGTGCATCAAGTATATGCTTCAAACACGGACATGAGAAAGCAACCACAGCCTCTATTAGTAAAGATGCAATTAAACCAGCAGAAAAAGTGGATACTGACAAAACTATGCAGAAGGGAAAAGTTTTAAAAATTAGAAACAGAAGAGTGTTTGTGGAAAATGTTTATTCATTGTACACCAGGCGGAAGAGAAACAAATGTATCCTGCCAATCAGGATGTCAAGAGGCAGGGATAAGATTAAAGCTATGGTATCCCGTTGTCTTTAGAATTTTTTTCCTAGAGGATCAAAGACATTTTAAGTGAATGGGATAAAATGACAATTTATTTTAAATAGTGTAGAAAAAGGGGAAATAGATATGATTAAGAAATAATATGAATTATTTAGAGAGGCTGACAACAGTTAAAGTATGTCAGAAGAAGGGGAATCTCATAGAACAAGAAGAGACACAACTACAGATTGCTAAAGAAAAACTAAGGGAGTATTTGGATAATATGCACATGTTTAGAAAGACTGCTGTTAAACAATGTTTTTGATAATAACTCCAGAGCACAGACACTTTTAGCTCAACAACTTAGATACCGGAAAGTAGAAATGGTTGTCAACAAACTTTTAGGGAGCCAACAACAAGTGAAATAACCAGAGATCCTGTAGAGGTTTTAGAGATAGTTCAGAGATTTTATGAAAATGAAAATGTGGGTAAAGTATGAAACTGTGGAAATCAAGAAAGAGCATAAATGGAAATATTTATGGAAATTTAATTATGTCATGGTTAGAGGTAGTTGAGGCTCAACAATTAGCAGTTAATATGGGAGATTATATAAAAAATGGCAGTGTATAATCAATCTGCAGGAAAGCCTCCTGGTATTCCTGTGGAAGTCTGTAAGTTAGGAAGGAAGAAAATGATAAAGAATCCACCAAAAAACAAAGCCAAAATAAAAAGAGTGTTTCTGTACTTCAACAAAACTAGGAGTACATTGGCCTTTGTGGTTGTTTCTTTAAGAAAGTAATAAAGAGCTGGAAAATTTTGTTTAACAGTATTTTTAAAAAAATGGGAAGTACTAATATCTTGGAAGAAAGTTGTGGTGGCTGTAATGCCTAAAGGCAGTAAAGACCCATCATACTCAGCTTCATATAGACCCGTTTCAATTTTAAACTATGATTATAAAATGTTTATATCTATACTAGCTAAAAGAATGGCAAATATGCTACTAAAATTGATAGATATGGACCAGTGTTTTTTTTGTGAAAAGCTGGCAAATATTTGACAAAATTAATAGAACGATGACAATCCAAAAGGAAGGAGAATAGAAGAAAATACTGCTGTTGTTGGTTGGTCTTGATGCAGGGAAAGCTTTTGACAGAGTAAGCTAAGATTTTATGAGTAGGGCAGTGGAAGAATTTGCATTTCCTCATATGATAATATAGTAATTCAGATGATATATAAAGGATTATAGGCAAGAATTAAAGTGTGAGGGTTCATCGCTGCTATACTGTACCTGAACATTGGAACCAGACAGGGGTATCCTTTATTATTTGCTTTATATTTAGAGCCTCATCTTTATTGTTTGTTTTATATTTAGAGCCATTAATAAAGAAAATTAGGGAGGCAGAAATTCAAGGTTATAATTGTTTTGGTAATCAACAAAGTTGGCTTCATTTCCAGATGATATTATTTTGTATCTGATTAATACATAAAATGACATTTCAGTGGTATGGAACAATTTGAGACAGTTTCAAGTCTTTTGGGGATATAAAATTAATGAAGAAAAAAAAAACAATGGCTATAGCTGTAAATTATGAATTGATTCAACAATACCCATATTTGTGGGACATGATGAGATAAAGTATTTAGGTATATGGATTAAAAAAGGCTTCTGTGGATATGTGGGAAGAGACTAAACAAGAGATAATGTAAAAACTGAAAAACTGGAAGGTCTTGTTTATTGATGTGGATAGTAAGATACAAGCAGTAAACATGTTTTAGTCCCTTTAGTTTTATATGCAGCTCAGATATATTTTTATCAATGAGAGGACAATAATTAATAAATAAGATAGGAATTTAGTGGGGAGGGGAAAAGGGCAATAGTTACTTGGGATAAGTTGATCCTTCAAATAGAACAAAGTAGTGTAGGATTATCCAATTTGAATGGATATTTTAAAGTTACACAATTAAGGCTCATAGTCCTAACACAAATAGAAAGTTATAATTCAAAGTGGAAAGGTATGCTGCTGAAGCGGGGAGGGGGTTTAGATTCAAGAAATAAGTAGAGAGTGAGATTTTGGATGCAGACCCTTAAGAAAAACAGTCATACAGAATTTTATTTTCATAAAGTAACAGAAAGTTTTTTTAAGAACTAATCAGCACATGAATGGAGAAAGGAAATATGGCCACTAGGGATGATTGCAAGTGGGGGTACATATAATTGGCAAGAAGTGGCTAGAATTCACTGGTGAATACTAGCAAAGGGACCAAGATATTCACATCAAATAATCTGAGAAGGAAAGGTAATAGAAAGGGATGAAGCCAAGAAGATATAAGGACTGCAAACTATAGACTGCTTCCCCTACCAGGGACTGATGTCAGAGTATAGGCAAGGAGAAAAGGACAGGTGAAAGACCTGCTGTGGTACAGTTTTTAGTTAAATCTAGAATATAAGTGGTTGTTAGAAAGGGATAATTAGCAGGGCATATAAAATTTTGCACAATAACTATAAGGATCAATGAGATGAGAGTATAAAAAATTGGAAAGAGAAATTGGATAAACAATTTTAAAGGAAGCAATGGGAAGACATGTACGTAGCTCTCAGGTATGCAACAAAGCTCAGAAGGCTTAGAATTTCTGCTTGGAAGCAATTGCTTAGCTATTTTATACCAAAAGTAGACTTCAAATATTTTTTCCTCTGGCAGATGGCAAATGTTGGCGGTGTTATGGGAAGAAAGGGATAACTGGGAACATATGTTTTGGGAGTGTAATGAGTTATCAGATTTAAAAAATTCTATCCAGAGTACTCTGTCCTAAATAGTGGGTGAGCAAATGGGTATAACTAAGGAACTGGTCCTCCTGAGCTGGGACACAGGATCTGAATTGCCTAGACACAGTAAGACTTTGTTAAGTTTAATTCTGGTGGTCGACAAAAAAAAACAATTACTAGATAATGGAAATTAAAGTCTAAACTGACTGTATTTGAAGTAGTGAATATTATAATAGAGATAAAAGAACTGGAAGTGGGATCTTTAGAAAAGGAAAGGAGAAAATTTCATAAAAATAAATGGAAATTTTGGGAACAGTATTGCAGAATAATGTTCAGGAGAAGGAGTGAGGTTTAAGGGAAAGTAGGAATCGATATAAATATATAAAAAATAGCCAGCAACAGGTTGACTGTGATTAATGATAGAATTTAATAATAGTAATAAGACTTCATCAAACAGACTGGTTTCAGCCTGGATTTAACCTGGCCTTCTTCAGTGTTATAAAAAGCAAAAGTAAATACAGGAAGTCTTAAATAATGAAAAGTAAATGAAAAGATAAACATGATTGGCTGACAAAAAGCATCACGAATATTCATCATAAATATTCTTTAAGCCCTGGATTAAAAAGAGCACCAAGTTTAGTGATCCATTTCTTTTCTTTTGTATTAAGTTTATTGTGCCAACCAGATTTGTGAGTGCGATCCCCAATAATCTTATTAATGATAATAAAATGAAATTTAGCTGTCTGATGTTTAAGTGTGTGTTTGTATAAAGCATTAGTTACTCTTTTGCATTTGATGTCACTCATATGCTCTGACATACGTAGCTTAAATGGTCGGGAGGTCTGGCCAATATAAAATGACTGGCAGCTGCAACTTGCCATGTATATAACCCAATCCGTGTTACAATTAGCAAAAAAAATTATGTCATAAACTGTACTACTATTTCTGCTGGTGAATTCTTTAGATTTATTTATTTATTTATTTATTTATTTATTTATTTAACATTTGTTGACCGGGAAAGTCCGACTAGTTCCACAGAGCCTGTTTTCAGCGGAGGCCCAGGGAGAAATGCCCCTATTGATGAATCTATCATGTAAGTCCTGGCAATGATGTTTGAAACTGTCATCATCCGAACAGTTGCGTCTGAGACTAATAAATTGTGATTTAGGAATGTTTCTGGCAATATGTTTTCAAAATATATTTACAATTATTACAATGGCCACAAGGAAAACAGCCAGTGAGTTTGTCACCGAATATAGTAGTTTGATATAGCTGGGGTAACATGGAATCAGAATGGTGCTTATAGTGATTAAAGTGAGCCCCTAAGTTTTTTCCTTTTCTGAAGGAAAATGAGCAAACATTAGGAATCAAGGTGTTTATTGCAGCATCCGCCTTCAATATATTCCAATTGTCCCAGACAATATCTATAAACCTGTTAGTATTTCTACCATAAGTGGTAGTAAAACGTAATATATTTGAAGACAATGGTTTATCTTTGTATGTCAATATATCCTGTTTGGTGAGACCCAATGCATGATTCTGTGCCATGGTGACATAACCCGAACTATAGCCCCTATTGATGAATCTATCATGTAAGTCCTGGCAATGATGTTTGAAACTGTCATCATCTGAACAGTTGCGTCTGAGACTAATAAATTGTGATTTAGGAATGTTTCTGGCAATATGTTTTGGATGATAGCTGGAGCCGTGGAGTAGGGTATTATATTGTGGGAACTTCCTATATACCTCAGTGTTCAAGGTATTATCATCTTTTCTGGATATCAAAACATCCAGAAAGGTGATGCAGTCACGATCATAAGTAATCGTGAAATGAATTCCCCATTTATTATCATTTAGATATTCCATAAACTCATTGAGATATTCAATATCAGATCTCCACACCATCCAGCAATCATCCAAATACCTCCGCCAGATGTCAATTTCTGGCAAAAACAAATTATGGGTATCATCATAAATCAAGATTTCTTCAATGTATGCCATGAATAAATCAGCATAGATGGGGGCAAAGGATGCCCCCATAGCAGTTCCTTTAATCTGTAGGTAACATTCCTTATCATAAAAAAACACATTTTTTGTAAGCACATGTTCGGTAAGATTAATCAAAAAGGTGTTAAAGCCAGGTTGATAAATATTTGCTTTATACAGCCAATATTCGATCACATCCAGACCTGCCCAATGAGGAATATTGATGTATAATGAACTGACATCTAATGTACATAACCACCAGTTTTCCTCAATTTGCATGTCATTAATAATACTTAGAAATTGGGTGGTATCTTGGATCCCAGATCTAACCCAAGAGAGCAAAGGTTTGAGATGTCTGGTCAAAAATTCAGATAGGGGCTCAGTTAACAATCCAATACCAGACACAATGGGTCTACCTGGTGGATATAAAAAATCTTTATGTATCTTAGGTAGAAAATAAATATACTGTCTAACAGGATCAGCAATAGTTAGATGTTTAACAATTTTAGATGTTATAATACCATTGTCCAGTGCAGAACATAGGAAACTATCAATTTGTTGTTTAAACATAAAGGTGGGGTCAAGTGGCATTTTGGTGTAATACCTGGCATCATCCAATTGCTTGTGTGCCTCGATATCATAATCAGTCCAATTCATCACAACCACTGCCCCACCTTTGTCGGCATTAACAATCACCAGTTCCTTGTTCTGCACAAGTTCATTCAAACAAGATAAGTGAGAGTCAGACATATTGTTTGGCATAGGTGGACATGTATTGGACACAAAATGTAAATCCCTAAGTACACTACGTAAAAACAGATTTACAGAAGGATGCATGGGAGGTGTAAAAGAGGAGGCATGATATCTGAAATCATCCAAGATCTGTTGTTCCGCCCCCTTGTCCTGAAAAAATAATTTAAGGTTAATCAATCTGCAAAATGTGAATAGGTCTTGGGCAAAAGTGTCTTTGGGTACAAAAAAGCCAGGTATAAATGATAAACCTTTAGCTATTTTTTGCTAATTGTAACACGGATTGGGTTATATACATGGCAAGTTGCAGCTGCCAGTCATTTTATATTTGCCAGACCTCCCGACCATTTAAGCTACATATGTCAGAGCATATGAGTGACATCAAATGCAAAAGACTAACTAATGTTTTATACAAACACACACTTAAACATCAGACAGCTAAATTTCATTTTATTATCATTGATAAGATTATTGGGGATCACACGCACAAACCTGGTTGGCACAATAAACTTAATACAAAAGAAAAGAAATGGATCACTAAACTTGGTGCTCTTTTTAATCCAGGGCTTAATGAATATTTATGATGAATATTCGTGATGCTTTTTGTCAGCCAGTCATGTTTATCTTTTCATTTACTTTTCATTATTTAAGACTTCCTGTATTTACTTTTGCTTTTTATAACACTGAAGAAGGCCAGGTTAAATCCAGGCCAAAACCTGTCTGTTTGATGAAGTCTTATTACTATTATTAAATTCTATCATTACTCACAGTCAACCTGTTGCTGGCTATTTTTTATATTTTTACTATATGTTTCTGCCGTGCAACTTCCTCCGTGCAGGGGAGCCTTTTTTTGAAAGTAGGAATCAATCCATTTATGTAATGTTGGAGAGATAGTTATAAAAATGAACACATGTTGTGCAATATATGTAAATGGAAACATGTAAACATGGTTTGTTTTCTTTCATATTAATAGATGTTTGCCTATGCTTTAAGTGATAATTTAATAAAGGTAATAAAAAAGCTTGGAACTTTCTAATCATACATAATACTGGAAGTGCTTATAAAGAGCACTGATATTATTCTCCATGATGTAATGATACGCCAAGACATGCTGTGACTTCCTCTGGTGTTATCCATGTTATAACCCATTGAGTCACATACACCTCCCAGCTGATACTGCTGTCATAATGCTCTAAAATTCCAATAGCACTACCCAAATGATTAAGATTCAAATGGGACCCTGCATCAGTAAACCTGTGAATTTTACACTCATTATAAAGATCTACCAATTTAAATGTCATCAAAGCAGTATTCACAGCACCTTGAACATTATGTTGCACAGTACTGCTGGAGTCTATATTAGAATGCCGAAACCTCACGTGAATCCCATAAGGCTGACATATATACAGCGAACTGCAAGAACACCGAATGTCCTTAAGCTCAAAATTCAAAATATCGAATTGCCAACTCCACTGCCCACTATGTACTGCCTACCCAAACAAAATAAATATGAATGTATTACTATATATGCATTTACCTTAACCCACACCCTAACCCTAAGGTCAGTAACTATTGTACATTTACATTAGGGAGCTATACCGGATAAGGAAATTGCCTACTGATGTTTTACCTCACTAAACATGCTGTGGACAACTATGGCAATTCGGTATTTTGAATTTCACTCTTAAGGACATTCGGTGTTCATGCGGTTCGCTGTTTATGTGTCGGCCTTTTGGGATTCACGTAAGTGAGGTTTCGTCATTCTAATATAGACCCATACTGCTGAAGTTTGGACCATTCTCTGCACCAGGTCTTTGTTGCTTTGCAATATACCACAATTATTGCTTATTATTTATTTTATAAAGTTTACTTTATAAAGCTAGCACCTAAGCTGTAGGTGAAACATAATCATAGTTATCAATTGTCTCCAGTTTTGCTTTATATGTTAATCATAAAATGTTAATTTTCTAATAAAGCACTGAGGATTAAAGCCAGTAGACAATATCATGCATAACCCTTATATGTTCACAGATTTTATTTTCAAACATTAAAAGTAGCTTAACAGAACCATATCTGACAGTCTGCAAGGAATGAACATTTCATTTTCAGGAAGCATTTATGTTTTGCTAAAAAATCCCCACTGTGTTCAATACCCTCATGCTGTGGAATGCATGTATGCAATGACTTAATGTCAAAGGTAACTAAAATAACTGACCCACTAAACTACCCCATATCCAAGCTCATCATTGCTACCAGAAAATGCCATCAGTCTTGAGCATATTAGGGTTTATTGTGGACAATTGTTTTAATTTATCATCTGCATACAATGTAAGAGCTTGTTTTTAATTTATGATCTACATACAATGTTAGAGCTTGTTTTTAGTTTATCATCTACATACAATGTTAGAGGCTCTGCTTTAGAACCTTGAGATGATATAATTGAATGGAAAGAGTGTCTTACAGATTCATAGTTTCTTGCCAAACTTATATGCCAAGGAGGCAATTGCCTCACCAATGAGGGCTGATAAAAGGATTTCAGAATCTTTTTGAATAAAAAAAAGAGTCCAATAATAGGTTTGGTCACTTCAAAAATATACTTGCATATCTTACCATCAGTCAAGATATCATTGAATAACTATTGTTGCATGTACCATCCTACATGCTCAGAATATTTATCAAACAATTAACATTTTGTAATTATTAATATCAGCTATGATTCCACAGACCTGGAAAACTTGATAAGGTACTAGGCCCCTTGACCTGCCCTCGTATTGAAAGGCTTGCAGTGTGAAAAGGACAGCCCCAGCGGCAAACTTCCTGAACTATCTCCTGCCCTGTCCAATGGACCTGGAAAACCTGATAAGGTTCTCACAATACAATTTTACCTGTATGTATTTAAAACTGCTAGCCGAACTGGGTCTATAGCACTCCACAATATACCTGCAAATTAGACTCTAATTCTACCTCTGCTCCTCCTACACTCAGTAAGCTAGTTAAAAACCAGCTGAAAATTTCAGGGTTTTTAACTAAGCAGTCAAAAGTGAATGGCATACTAACAGTCTAATTAACCCTAACATAAGTCTTGCCTTAAGAAAATTGAAATAAGAAATTTATGGTAAAAAGAAAATTGAAATAAGGAATCTATGATAAAAAGGATATTAGAAAAGGAAATCTGAAAAAAGTGTAACATATATAGCATTATACTGTACTTACCAAAGAAATACTAGACCATAGGAACCTCGTGGTTAGGATTAGCCCTGCTCCGCTCACCCTCACGGTGCTCAGGCTCACTCTGCACCTTACCCTGCCACTAATCCCACCCACCCCTACTACTGCTAGATTTAAGCCCAATAAACCACTCCCCTCCCATCGTCAACCTATCCCAAACAGCCTCCACTTCTAATCCACTCCCCTTCCTTTTGCTCATCCTCTGGAATCCCAACCCATACTCCATAGCCAAGTCCAACAATAACTATTCAGAATGAGACCCACTATGTTTCTCTCAGCAATATTGTTCGCACTTTATCTCCTCACTATCTACGAAAATCAACTTTACCTTGGCTTTCACCACCCACGAAACCAAACTAACACAGCTCCTACCTCAAATAAAGCAGATCAACCCTTAGCTTACTTCAAACCTGTCCTTTCCACATGTAACAAACACTAACCAGTCCATGGTCCACCTCCCCAAAACCAGATACTATAATAAAATAATTTGTAAAGCCCTGAAAATAATAATAATTGTCCAACTCTGTCTGATAAGGGATGGTGACATTCACCCTAATCCAGGACCCACTTTTCCCACAAGCCCTCCACCCAACACTGTCAACAATTTCTGTCCAAATGCTAGGTCTGCAAACTCTCTCCTGACTTGTCATCTAAACATCAGGAGTATTAATAATAAGGTCCACAACCTTCATGCCCTCTTGGCAGCCTACTCACCTGATGTACTTTGTCTTTCAGAAACCTGGTTGAAACCAGGAACTAAAGACACTGAAGTTATTCCACCAGGGTATAACATAGTCTGCCTAGATCGTGTCACTAGGAAATGTGGAGGCATAGCAATTCTGTTTAAAAACACAGTAGATATCATCTTTGCCCCACAACAGCCCCCCAAATTTAGTAATGTAGAAGTGCTCCTCTGCAAACTACGGATTAACAAAATCAAATCCCTATACATCACCTGCATATACATCCCTCCAGGCGACAACACTAATACCTTAGAAGGCTTCCTACAATGGCTTTCATACAATTACCCCCATGAAACTATGGTGTTAGGGGACGTTAACATTGATTGGAACAATTGTTCCTCTGAATCCCCTACCACCCATGTAAATCTTCATGGCTATACCCAACTCGTATCCTCACCCACTAGGATAAATAAACCCAACTACAAATGTAGTATCCTGGACTGGATACTTGTCAACAACCACCTAGACCTGTATAACGTAGGTACTCTCCCAGATGACCTATGTGACTATCTACTCACTTACATCATTAAACATAAAGTAAATAACCAGCACCAAATTCTCTATAAAACTATCAGATCCCACAAGAACTTTAACTTCGTTGTCTTTCAGAATGAACTCAAAGCATGCAATTGGGCCATCCTAAAAAATCTTCTACTGGATGATGCTGTAGCTTGCTTTAATTCCAAATTCCTCACCATCCTAGACTCCCATGTTCCTATCCGCACCCTCAAAGCCAAAGCCAAGACAACCCCATGGCTCACGAAGGTAACCAGAAGTAAAATTTTGGCTAGAAACAAAGCATGGGATAAATGGCTTACCTCTAAAGACCCACTTGACCATATTAAATTTAAAGGAGTTAAGGAATGATACCAAGAAAGTTACACTATTAGACAAAAAAAAACTACTACCAACACATTCAGCATAAACATCAGAACAAACCTCAAAACTTTTGGGCAGGCATTAACAAACTGCTCCACCCCATCAGTTTCTAACCTAAAAACTCCAAAGGAAACTGCTAATATCTTTAACAACTTCTTTACTAAGACCATCCAGTCACTAGTTAGCCTGCTATCCCCCCATCAACCCTTCACAGAATTCCTCCCCAACCACCACCCAACTACCTTTTAACTTCCAGCCTGTATCCACATCTACCATCAAATCCCTACTTACCAAGCTAAAGGCCACTACCCTAGCAGCTGATCTCCCCCCACCTGAATACCTACAGAAAAGTGCAGAGGCCATTGCATACCCCATTTCGATTAGCATAAACCGCACCTTGTCTGAAACTTATTGCCCCTCTCTCTGGAAGGTCTCTCATGTCATTCCCCTTCATAAGGGAGGTAACTCATTAGACCTCTCTAACTACAAGTCAATAGCCATACTATCACCACTGGCCATAATAATGGAAAAATGCATCCATAACCAATTAACCCATAACCTCACCCAAAATAAACTCCTGGCCAACTCTCAGCATGGCTTTAGGCCTCATCATAGCACCACTTCAGCCCTCCTATCCTTCTCTAACTCTATTAACATTAATTGAAACAATAACAAACTAACCTCAGCTCTCTTCCTAGATCTCTCTAAGGCCTTTGACATGGTCAATCACCAGCTACTTATCCATACCCTGAAGCACCTGTTACTTAATTGCGGCCCTATTAAATGGTTCCAATCCTATCTGACTGAGAGACAACAAGCAGTATTATGGAATAATACCCTATCATTCCGACTACCTATTACTCTAGGAGTCCCCCAAGGGTCCATGTTAGGACCCCTACTCTTCTCAATCTTCATCAATGACCTACCCACTATCACCCCCAAGGCAACCTGCATTCAATATGCAGATGACTCTACACTAATCTGCACAGCGTCCTCCTTAACTGAGTTCAAGATCCTAACCCAGAATACTTTCAGTGAGGTAGAAAAATGGTTTGCTGACTGTCAGCTTCTCTTAAACCCCAATAAAACCAAGCTCCTAATCTTTTCCCCCACTAGTAAAACCTCTTCGCTATTTTTTACTTTAACTTCCAACAATGGCACTACTAACTCCCCAGATACTCACACAAAACTCCTGGGGATCACAGTTGACAATACCCTAAAATATGACACCCATGTCAATCAAACAATCAAATCTGTCAACAAAAAACTGGGCTCCCTCTATAGGATCAAATCTTTCCTCACCCCATTAGCAAAAACTGCTATTGCCCGATCCCACTTACTATCCACCATACTCTACGCCTCCCCTCTTTACAATAACTTGAATAAAGCCTCTCTCACCAAACTTGCTAGCTGTTTCAACCAAGTTGCCAGATTTGCCACAGGTACACCCTCTAGGACCCACCATTGTATCAACCTAACTTAACTAGGATGGCTTGAAATGCCTAGCCTTGTCCAATATAACCAACTCATTATAGCGCACAAGGTTTTATACCAACCTGAATGCACACCTGCATTAAATGAGATCATTAAACTATATTAGTGATATATGTACACCTATATTTAGGTAGCTCCATAATGTACAATTGATTATTTTTATACAATACATGTGTACTCATTGTTTTGACTTCAGGATCAGTCACAATCAGTTGATTATATTTGTATATGAACAATGTGATTAGTTTTTTTATATTTAATTTGATGGAATCTGATGAATCTGATGAAGATGTGACCAGGGTGAGATTAGAGACTGGATCATGCTTGTTGGGTGTTGGGTTAGGAAACATATAAAAAGAATTTATGGGGGGGGGGGGGTTGGCAGATGTCTTCTGCACAGACTTGGTATGTACTACAGATCAGCTTCTATTTGGTTTAACTGCACTGGATTTTACCAGGTGTGGGTTGAATCTGTAAGACAATCTTTCCATTCAATTATTTCACATAATTTGACACAATTCCTCACTCAGAAATCATAGATAAACTCACTAAACTAGGCATCAACCCCTATGTCACAAGGTGGGTTGCAAACTGGCTTACTGATAGAACCCACACCGTGAAAGTAGCAGACTCCAAGTCAGACTATTGACCAGTCACGAATGGAGTCCCACAGGGTTTGGTCCTGGTTCCTCTCCTGTTCAGCATCTACTTTTCTGAAGTCCAGGCCAAAACCAAGGGACTCTGGCTGACCAAGTTCACTGATGATTGCAAACTGGGAGCCATTATTAGCTCTCCAAATTATGTTGAAGTTCTACAGAAAGGCCTCACGGAGCACAATGACTGGTGTCAGAACCACAGCCTTAAGCTCAATGCCAAAAATGCATAGTCATTCCCTTTTCGAAGAACACAGTACTCATGAACTACCACATCAATGGTAGTCTACTGAACACTGAAGGTGTCATAAGAGATTTGGGAACACAAGTGGATAGCAACCTCTCTTTGATCACCACATTGCCACTGTGGTCAGAAAATCCTTCTATGTGGAATATCTAATTTCTAAGGGTTTTGCATCCATGAAGAAAGAGGTCATTGTCTCCCTCTACTCTTCCCTCATTAGACCAGTTATTGAGTACAATGCCCCATTCGGCATGTGCCTCACTAGACATATGCAACAACTGGAAAGACCACAAAAGTCCCTCACTAAGAGGATCCTAGGCCTTAAACATTTACCCGATGCGGAAAGACTAAAAATACTCCATCTTTTCTCGGTATCATATTGCCTATTTAGAGGCGATCTCTGCTTGACATACAAAGCCATGTCAGACCCAGTGCTGTTAGATATGCTGCATCTAAAGAAATCCCAATCCCTCCAAACCACACACTCCAGAGACTGCAACCTCATTACCGCAATCAGCAGAATTGGCTGGAGGGACATTTTCCTAACACAGAGACTGGCCATGCTATGGACTAGACTTCCCATACATGTCAAGCAGAGCACCTCACTGGCCCTCTTCAAGTCAAATCTTTACGAGTGGATGGGAAATAGAAAATTCACCCTGGGGATCATTTCAGTGGTCCTGCTGGACAAAGACACTGGGAAATAATGTTGGGTGGCATGTTGCCAAGGAATCCTTTGGGCTAGGCTTGTAAAGGCTCCAGGGCCATTAGCCTAGTACATTCCTATGAACCTATGAAATATGATCAGTCTCATTCATTTTACCCTCTTTCTGACAATAATAAAGCTGCCTGCTCTTGGACTTGATCATACAGGGGGCATCATTTAGGAAGAGATCAGAATCTTTGTTCTCTCACTTTAATTTTCACAAAGAGAGACTTTGCATAAGTCCCTAACTCCATACCTTGGGGAGAACAGGAAACCAGCATCACTGTAGAAGAGTCACAGTGACCTTCCCCTGCCAGTGTGTGCATGCACTTTCAGGAAGGGCTAGCACTAGCAGTGGCATGGTGTGCCATAACCCAGCTTCTATCTTGCCTATTGCAATGCTATTTTTCCCTAATGGATTGTGGCTATAGACATTTTGTTCAATACTCCCTCCTCCACAACACAAGTGTATCAATCTTCTCCTGCCAGTGCCATCAAACACCTGATCCATTAATCAACCTCAGGTCACCTGAGCCATTTTGAGGGCTTTAGATTTGTATGCCACCAGCAGCAGCTACTTTAATCTTTTCTGGAAAAAATACAACATAACAGAAATCTTAACAGGAGAAAAGGTTCTTTTGGAGATAATATATACAGTCTGTTTTTAAAGAAATGGCTTCCATGGTATTAAAGTACAGAATATATTACTTCAATGTGATTCTGAACCTAAATAGATGTGTTTTAGTTGTGTTATCCAACACAACCAAGATTACCACTCCAGCACTGTAGGTAAGGAGTTTTTTGCAATACTTACATCATTTTTAAAAACCAGACCTCAAAAAAATAAAAAAAGGTTTGACAGAAAAGACCACTCTGGTAACAACTAGCTATACTGGTATACAATGATTGATAAGGAAGAACATGTTGGCCTATGCCTTCATAATAAGAACAACCACAGAAACAGGAGGGCAGGCTAAGAAAAGTTGTGAGGGAATGTTAGAATACCCATTAGATGACGAGGTATGGCTGATGCCACAAAAGACATATGGGAGCTAAAAGTGACACCTATGCTGGTTTTTACAAAGTTCGAGGTATTGCACTGATGGCAATACCACCCCACTCCCCTTCCTATGAACTTGTGTCTGTTACTTAATATAGGATTTTGTTGGAGATGTCAGGCACCCCAAGTAGTCTGTTTTGATATACTGTGGTCATGTCCTTTAAGTGAACAATTTTAGAGCAAAGTTATTTATGTGCTTAAAAGGTTTGGTAGAAACTGTGTGTTAAGTTCATAAGGAATGGTTGAAAAGAAACATTTTTTGTGGTTAAGATATTCTATTTTAAAGATCATTGCAGAAACTTGTACAAGCTAATGCTAACCTAGATACTTTAAACAGTTTAACTGTTTAAATTATGGGGGGAATTTAATAAAGCATACACTGTCTTATTTTTTGTGTAGGCATCATGCCATGCTGCTTACATAAAAGTAAGCAGGTTGTATATTCAGTAAACACAGCTGGATGGGCGGCGCACACACATGCACTAACATGAGAATATCTGTGGAATGCAAAGCATCTCATAAGCAGGTGAATTCCATGCAAATGAGTCAGGTACAGTGATCCAGCAAGCAGACAGGCAGCTTTGCAGACCCCGTCTCGTATCAGTGTCCATAGTGTACATGGAAAATTACCATGTACAGGAATGTAGAAAGACAAAAGGAGCTGTAAAAATGTAGGTAGATGGATAGAAATGCATAGGGCATACAGACATGAGTGAAACTATCCACCCTGTGTCTGAAAAAATAAGAAAAATAAGTTAAAATCATTTTTTTTAATAATCTGCGCATGTTTGCATGGCACGCCACAGTGCACAAACATGCCTCATAAAAATATATATATATTTTTTATTTAACATTTGTTTACTGGGAAAGCATGACTTGGAACAAAGCCAATTTTTAGTGGAGGCCTAGGGAGAAACATTCCAGATGCATATATTTGTAACATGGGAGGAAACCAGGGCACCCGGGGAACATTTGTTTACTGGGAAAGTATGACTTAGAACAAAGCCAATTTTTAGCAGAGGCCTAGGGAGAAACACTCCAGATGCATATCTTTGTAACATGGGAGGAAACCAGGGCACCCAGGGAAACCAACACATTTGCAGGGAGGACATGCAGACTCCACACAGAAGGCACCCCAGCTGAGAATTGAACTGGAAAACCTCTTGCTGTGATGTAACAATGCTACTGCTGCACCACTGCACCATCCAAAAAAATAAATAAATACAAATTTGGAGAAACAAAAGTAATATTATGTAACAGAAATGTATTACAGGACCCTGTGTGGAGAATCTGCAATGGTATATCGGTGCTGTTGCTAACATGGTTCAGCTTTGAATTGTGTTATTTCCTGGGTCTGAGCATGGATCCCTATACAACTGAATAGCACAAATGGGTATCCGTATCTGCATATCACCTCTGTGTAGGCACAGATCAATGTTGATGTCCACACAAGAGGTAGCTGACATCAAGGGTGGGTGTGTCCAATAACTTCTAAGCTGATTTGAGCTTATCTGCAGCTGTTTGCATGGGATGCGGCCATGGTGAGCATGGAAGTCTGGCGGGTATGTACACTAAGTGCTGAGATTTGTTTACCTATGTGGCAACCGTTTCCACGTGTTTGTGTGGCATGACACCATGCTGAGCCTGGAAGTACGGGGGGGGTGTAGACTAAGCATTAAGCTCTGTTTACCTGTGGAGGACTCGTTTGCATGGCATGCCACAGTGCTGAGTGTATCTAAAAGGCAATGACATATTAATTAGGTTTGACCCCTGTTTAAATTAAACTAGGGCCATTAAATGATTGAATGATATAATAGCCAGGTGGACTGCTTCATAGGTAGCTAATCACACAGTCAACAACTATAGCAAAGCACTATAAAGTATGCATACACCCTACAATCTGATTGTTCCCCCTTACTCTGCACCATTGGAGTACATACTTGGGAATTTTAACTGCAAGAATGCTAGGGGCTGCTGCAGGTCTGCTATATCTGTATGTGCTAGATGCTGAAGTCAGTGCTGCTGCTGCTGACAATAGGCCTAGGCAGAGAAGGATAAGAGTGGACAGGCCCAGAGTAACCTTCCAGGAGCTACATGAGCTGGAGATTGTAGAGTGGTACAGGCTGGACAGGGACATACTACAAGAACTCACTGAGCTCTACCACCCTCAACTCAGAACCAGAGCCAACCGAGGGGAACCCATCCCACTGGAAAGAAAGGTATTTGTAGCCCTTAGAATATCAGTCAAAGGTACCTTTCAAAGACCAAGTGGGGACATGATGGGGGTCTCACAGGCATCAGCAACCAGGGTATTCCACCAGTTCCTGGATGCTATACTACTACATGCCAGTGAGCACATTTCTTTCCCGTCACCCCTGAGGTCTGGGACAGCAATATGCAACACTTCTACCATGTGGAACACTACCCTGAGGTACTGGGTGACATAGATTGGACTCATGTACACATCAAGGCACCATTCGGTGAGGAGATTAGAATCTACATAAACTGCAAGGGGTGCAACTACATCAACTTCCAGATTATGTGCAATGCCCTGGGCATTGTCATGAATGTGTGTACTGGCAGCCCTGGCAGTTATTACAACTTCTATATATGGCATGCATCAGAGCTGTACCAGATGTTTGCTAGGGGGACATCCTACAGGGCCATTTACTGGGGGATGCTGGCTATGCACTGGAACCATGGATGATGACATCCATCAGAAATGCACACACACCCACGGAAGAATGCCTTAATGAGGCACACGCACAAACTAGGAACATCATAGAGTGTGTGTTTGGGCTTCTGAAGTCACGTTTCCAGTGCCTCGATATATCTGGTGGAGCCCTGCAGTACTGTTCAGCTGCATGTGCACAGATATTCACAGTATGTGCCATGCTGCACAATACGATCCTATGGAAACAGCTGCAGCAGGATCAGCAAAAAGAAGGGATAGACAGCCCCCCACCAGTGCCTTGGCTATCATAGCCACACTCACAGGAGGACTCAGAGGAAGAACTCCCTGATGATGTCCCTATAGGCAGACATAAGTGCGCCCAGTATACCCTGGCTTTGGCTAAGAGACCATGCATAGCACATATATATATTAAAAATTATGCCAGGCAATCCACACAACCTGTACCTAACCATGTATTAGCTGTGCACTGCATGCATCAAACAGAGTCAGCTCTGAACTACAGTTTTGTCAACTGCTGCATTAGCAAGGTAAGTCACTCACCTACACGCCACTTGTGAGGTGTACTATAATATGGTATTGTATGTATGGAACTGCTGCATGTATGCGAGGGAATATAGTGGGCTATTTGGAGAGATGTAACATCCACATGGGACTACAGATACCCAGTCAAATAGTATGTGTTCTTTAATATTCATTAGGCCTCATGGTTGGAATATTCACTGCAACAGTCAAGTGAAATGTTAAACAGTGGGGTCACATAATATCTGCACTACTGCATACATAAGCAGATCATCTGCTGTTCTTTCTCCACCCCAACACATCAGTGTTCCAATACAAATGCTGTAACAGTAAGTCAGCAATGGTATATCAGCAGACCAGGCAATTTCAGGGCTGTGACATAGAACCCGGTCACACAGTGTATGTCTCACATAATGCATGGATAACAACATACATATGTATGCTATTGATTGTGGGATGAAGCACATCTCTGTCTGGCAGCCTGTGTGGCTCAGTGGGCTAGAGATGTTAGTATGAGTAATGGTGTTGATGGTTTGAATCTGGACGTATGCACAGCTTTTGCATGTGAGGTATTAGCATGCTGGTGTTTCCATAGACTGTCATACCTCTCAGTTTGTTAGTGCAAGAAATCTGGACCAAGCCAGAAAGAATGGGGGGACAAGGCCCAAAAAATAGAGACAGACAGTACAGATTGTTCTGAATAACCTAGAAAGTTGTTAGTATGACATTGAGTTGCATTATTACGGAATATCTGAAGGATATAAATTCTGACACTCAAATGTTTGTCTGTAGTTAGTATTATTCAGTGACTTCAATATACAATAATTTACCAGAACACCACAAATGTAAATGTATGAAGAACGCACCAGAAATGTGAGGCAAAATTCTGGACATTCTGCGAAAATCTGTAAAGTTGAGAGGTATGCAGACTGTCAGTCTGGGTGTGGAGTAAAAGTATGAACCTCAGTCACATATTAAGTATAGCAGACAGCTGGGGAATGTCGTGGACAATTTGAAAGAAGTGCAGTACTGCAGAAACAGGTGCAGCTGACAATATCTGCAACACACAAAATCTCAGACTGGAGTACAGGTAGGTCTGGCCTAGAGTCACCTTTTAAGTACTGACAGTCCCACAGGACATGCTCCTACACTTAGTTAAAATGAGCACAATTCTGTTGCCCCATCATCAAAATGACCTGCAATGTGTAAATACATCTGTCCATATAGACATGTACATATACATGTCTGTCTGTCCCTATCTCTCTCTCACATGATTAGTATATCTATTGCTATGTATTGTCAAATCAATATATATATATATATATATATATACCGATATATATATATATATATATATATATATATATATATATATATATATATATATATAGCTATATATATTACAAAGATACATAGTTTCTCCGCATATATCTACATAACACATATACATATCATACACACACAGCCACAGTTATAGAGACATCCCTGTTATAGACAGATATATGTGTGGATGTATGCATTGTCCCACATACCCTATTAATGCTGAGTACATCTGCAATCACACATCAATAGAGCTGTTTAAAGGAACCAAACTAAGGGTGCAACAGTACACATTCCACTCACCTACAGACCCCTTTGCTTGCTGGATGTCACCATGGAGACAGACACAGGTGAGCAGGTGGTGTAATGTATAATGTTTTCAACACATGCATGGACAGGGCACAATGTCCTTGGCCAAATGTTTGCCTATCTAACTGCAGTCAGCCACATATGGCCATACTGGTAACTGTACACACATAGCAAGGATAATAACAGTTATCGCACTGCTAGGGCACTAGATGCAGATAACAGTACAAAGCAATATCACTCTGCAGGCCACACATGCTGTGCAACACAAACCTAGTTTGTGTAATCTAAAAGTACTGTGCCTGTAATCACATATGCAAAGAATAGTGTATAAGACTAGATAGGTAGGGATTCTGATCTCACTCCAGCCAACTTGGTGTGTGTGTGTGTGTGTGTGTGTGTGTGTGTGTGTGTGTGTGTGTGTGTGTGTGTGTATGTGTGTGTGTGTGTGTGTATCCTCCTGCAATACAATGGGCATACCCTCATGAGCTATCCACCTGCAATGGCGATGTATTTTTTGGCCCTGAAACTAGCTGTTGCCTTCCAAACTTCCCTACTCTACAAGGCCTGATTATGTCATCCACCTTAAGACCACTGGCTGATAGTCTAACACGCAACAAAAGCCATAGTGTGTGCGATGAGTACTGTGAGCTAGAGTGTATAAGAGTAGATAGGTAGGGGTTCTAATCTCATGCCATCAACCTTAGTGTGTGTGTATATCCATATGGCATATGTATGAGACATAGAGTTTAGTGCTATTTTATTTGCAGTGGGTGATGTCACCCCCCCAAATGACTGACTACAACAAGGGCTGCTGATATCAACAAGACATGAGGTGTGTTGCATGCATTGGGTACTGTGATCTGTAGTGTGTGCAAGTACATAGGTAAGTGTTCTAATCTACATACAGGCAGCTTGCACGATGTGTGTGCCTTGGCATGTCCTGTATGCAGTGAGTGGAAGTGATGCTATCCTGAATGTGGCCATGTTTATGTGTGAGGCTGTTATAGCATTTTACATGTTACTGAGCCATGGGACATATGGACTTAACTAGCATAATACATACAGCCCTCACAACCAGAGACATCTTTATACCCCTCGGTACAGGATCAGCACATATTGCCCCAGTCCAAAGGGACTCAGGCAGATGTGTGTTCAGATGACGGTTGCCCAGCCAGTCATACAGATGGCATGTGCTGAGGTGCACTAAGGTGTTCTGTGTACTATTAGGCAGGGTTTGTTTCAATGGTGTGTTTGTCTGCTAGAAAAATGTTTCCCACAAGTATGTAGTACTAACATCACATAGTAGGTTAATGTCCTTACATTGCGTCATCCATCTACTATGCTTCCTACAGATAGGCAGCATATGCATTCCAGCAGGGTCACACCTTGCCTGTATGGAAGGCACAGATCACCTCTGAGCAGTCTATATGCCACAGGCAGCAAAGCCACTCATTGCAGATGATCAGCAGTGAGCACATACTGAAGATGTGAAGTGGCCTTGTGAGGGACCATACTGTTGTGAGCAAGTGCCAATACAGCTTGGAAAGGTACATCAACAAATGGCCACTGCACTCAGATATTGGCATGCTTAGAGAAGAGTATGTGGAGGCTATGAGAATGTCACCTACTGGTGACTATGGTTTCAGCTGTGCCATATGATTCCTGACATACCACTGTATAGCTATGGTGATCTGAGGCACATTAGGTGTAAACCTGTGTGGCCAGGTCTGTGTGCCCACTTTTCACCCAGAGTATGTCCATCACATAGTGGGACTGATGTGCTACTTACCAGGGACAATATTGTAGTGTCTGCACACCGCACACACTTGAGTCATTGCACAGGAAGGTATAGGCACACAGTACTATACCCTTTGATGGTCACTGTTCATTAGGATGTGGGTATGCATTCACTGTTGTACCGTCTATACCGGTAGGTTTTGGGTGTAAATCTCAGACTGTCACTGTTATACTGAATGTGGCAGCCAGCACACCTAGCATTGTGTGCAATGACACCCTTATCATGTCACCACACAGGCATATTGTACAACTGTAGCAGCCACATAGGTGCCATGGTACACCAATACACGGTATAGATAACATGTCCTATGGAGTCCATGTCATGACTGTACAAATGTAGTCTGTCTCCTAAATGCTTTGAAGGGGATGTGTATGTCCCCATACAGGGAGGTGTCAGATCCCACTGTGTACCTCCCACATTGCCATGACAGCAGTAACACATGGCTCATGCCTTCTACACACCTACAACATCAACATGGTATACATAGTGCATACTGGGGAGACTGCTATGTAACACAGACAGTACACCCTACATGAAACAGGTCCCCCATGCATGTAAAGCATACATCTGCTGTGACACACATCATGTGCAGTTTACACAATGGGATGCAGAACATGACAAGCATAAGAGATGTCAGCCAACTGTCTGAATCAGACACAGGATACTTGTAGATGGGTCAACTCCATCACCATGGCTTGTAGATGTGTGAGTTTTGAAAATCCAGGTGACACATATCAAGGGTAGCAGACCTTATCACAAATAATGAATGCATGAGTATGCTGACTGCCATCATTGTCCTTGTTAGACTGTCTGTTATACACATATGTATCTATGGAGCCATGCACGTATACTATTATACATAAGTCATATATCTGCTGTGTTGCCATGTCATCCTGGCTGCTTTATTGCTGCCATGTGTCCATAGATTATCCCCTCAGACTCCTGGAACAGAAGTATGCACAGGTCCATGACACACCTGTCATTGTGTAACAATACCACCAATGCAACATCGTGCAACATAAGGTACACAAAAGTATGTTGCGCACTCTTGACACATGCCAACATATAGTATCTGTTGTTGACCACTACAAGTGGCATGGCAAAACAATACTGCATTGCACAAGTCCATGTCAGTTCATATAGTTTCCCTGTGCATCAGACACATAGCGTCATTTCCCTGCATTGATGGAAAGGATGACAGGGATGTGGCACAGATATAGGTGCTTGATGCCTAAGCTGCCCAAGTGGTTGATAGCATGTGTGTAAGTAAGGAAGGGGAGTGGGATAGATGGACTATAGAGAGGTGCCATGTGTATCTGTAGTTAACCTGCAAGTGACAGTGGTGTGTGTGTGTGTGTGTGTGTGTGTGTGTGTGTGTGTGTGTGTGTGTGTGTGTGTGTGTGTGTGTGTGTGTGTGTGCGTGTGCAAGCTCAGTGCTAGCCCTACACGTGTATATGTTGGTCAGCATGGTAGAGTTGACAGTTCTTTGTATCCAGCCCTGAACATGGGAACTGACTCTGCCAGGAGTTGCAGTGGCACTACCATGCCCAAGATCAGACATGGTGCTAGTACCTGATGGTAACTGCTATCAGCTGGGACCATGTCCCCCACAGGACTGCCCAGGACCACAAGCTCATGGCCTGCCACATTGTGGTGTGGACAGCACACTCCCCTCTGTAGCACTGGATGTACTGCCTCTATGGAAGCATGACTGTGCATGGCCACTTGGACTCTCAGCAGATGGTGTTGCTGACCTACATCTACGGGTCCAATGCCCAACTTCAACCAGACATTCCAGTACAGACAATGGGCATTCCAAGACAGACTGTCTCAGCCCACTGTCTATCCACTGTATCTGTGAACTTATCCAGGATGTCCCCAGTGCAGTGGAGGCAGTCATGGATGTCAAACTGTGCTGCATCCATAATCCTAAGCATACGACTGGTGTTCCAATAAGAATGAGTCTGTGCCTCCATGATGGCCCAGAACATGTGGCAAGCGACTGTGATGTGACACCTGCAACAGGTGATGGATGGACAGCAGTCTTCCTACAACCACACCTGTCAATCCGCCTATGTGGGACCTCACCACCTCTCTAGCTATGACCACTGTCTGCACTCACTGGAGCCATAGTTGCCACACTTTCCTGTGCAATCTCTCTACTCTCTGACTGCCCAATATATGTGGCCTGTGGGGACTGGGTATGTGTGGGCATACTTACTGTGTGCTGTGACAATGTGGGCAGAAGCGGGATGTCAACCACTGGGACAGATTCAACCCCCAGCAACCCCACCTGTTCCTCACTGTAGCCACCAGTCTGAAGATACATTGACATCAGGTTGTGTGGGGGATTGACTCCAACCCCCCCCCCCCCGGTCACCTGTGAAAACCAAGACAAAAGCAGTACATTACTACCTGCACTATTATGTATGGAAAATCCACCAAGAGTCATAATAATGAGGATAAATAACTGCATTGCTAGTCTCACATCTTCTCATCTCCGCTTTCATGCACAACAGACTTCCTCACAATAAAATATACATTCAACTCAAGGCCTGTATCTAGCTTACCAGGAGCAGGACCATGGACTTCAGCAACAGCTGATGGACCTTTAAAAAGTTGAGGGTGAGGTACTGTCAGTACCACTGCGTGTTGCAGCACAACAAGGTAATATGTGCATATATCTCACTTGTACAGTAGCTACTGTGTTACTTGATGTATTGGTGACATTCTGTGTATGAGTGTACAACTGAGCTTAAACCACCCCCAAAGCAGATAGACGTGACACCCACGTAAAAGTATGTACAGCCTGACACAACAACTGCTACAGTATTACAATGGTTATCACAGTAAGTTTACCTGCACACCCCTCTGCTGCAGACACTGTGGCACCCACCTCCACAATGTATGGTTTGATGGATGCCTGTGGGCTGTCATGTGTTCCTATGTTCACCAGGAATTCCTCAGTGGCAGGGAGTGGTTGTTCCACTGCAGGCCCTCCAGTGGTGCTGGCACAATCCCTGGCTACATCAGCTGCCCTTCGTCATGCAGAATTCACCATGTCTGTTGAGTGGTGTCCAATCTGCTCACATGTTCTGTCCTGCTGGCCACTGGTATTCACATCCCAGACAATGTCTGCCCACAATGCAACCTGCTGTTCCCTGCTATGCCTCCCCCTAGATATCAGGATGTAATGACGCTGCCTTAGTCCTTCAAGCATAATTTCATTTTCCGCATCTGAGAAGGGGGAATGGCATTTATGGTACATTATTCCTGAAAATAAAAAGGGGGGAGCACATTACAGGATCAGATACGTGGATGTCCACTATGTACAGATACAGCAAGGACAAAATGTCTGGCACTATCCACTGCTTGCTCACACATTTCATATCCCACAGTGTGACAACATAGTACATATGTGGATACAACAGAGATAGTATCAATACTGAGGTATTTCCCTGTATGCCATGAGAGATTCTACTGTATGATCATACACTCAACATTCCAGTCTACTGTGGTGTGTCCCTTAAGGCCAATCACTCAATAATACATCATAAGACCAGTGCCAGACAAATAGCAGTGTGCTATTACAACGACCATAAAGGGACAGTCCAATAACACCAGTTTTCCACAATGACAAAAAATGATGCAACCTTATTTTGGAGAATGCACAAGTGGACATTTCTGCATAGATTATTTTTTACATCCAATAGTCTAACCAAACTTGGTTCTACTAATAATATTATCTGTTGGAGAGGTTTATAAATATGTTAAGCAGACTGGATACACATATTTCATCATTGTATTAAACAAAAAATACTGGGAAGATATTAGTAACTTCTTAACAAGCTATATTTACAGATACATTTGTATTATCAAAGTCTTTAATTTTTTTGATTATTAATGACAAAAACAGAAATTAATAAAGAAGATCTATATTTATTATGGACTATTCTAGTGGTAGCTAGGAAGTGTATTTCTAGAAAATGGAAATCCAACTTTGAACCATCCTTTAAAGAATGTTTAAGACTATTGAATGAAACAGCATTGATGGAAGTCAAGGTCAAGGAACAAAGGATTACTCCTAAGTCATGGAGTAACAATCCATGGAAGAAGATATTATCTCTTATCGAGACATTAAAAATGAACATAGGCTCTTCTTGAAGGAAAGCATTTGTCTAAGCACCACATATAGTTGATTCAGATTGGTTTGGTTCATACTAGGCTAATTACCCTTGTGAGCCATTTTAAGCATAGCCGATAACCCCATGTAAGAATCAAATCCTGCACCTTGGGTCTGCAAGGTAAATACCTTAACCATTCTGCTATCCTCACTCTTTATCTCATAATTTATTCTCAAGCCAATTTAAATAATATATATAGTTTGTTATTCTGTTTAAATTATTATATAAATTACAAGTGAGTTACTTGTCAGTCTTTGAAGAAAATCAATAAAAATCTTTTGAGTAAATAAAAAAAACAATGCAACCTTGAAGTATTGTACGTCCCCTGTAGGTGTAAGACAGCAGGATATCAATGACATGTCATTACCACAGGTCTAAGACAGGCTTACTGCTGTAATCCCTATTCCCCATACCTCCATCCTCCCACCTTCATCCTGATATTCACAAAAAACAGTTACATCCTCTGTTGAAATGTGCTACTTGTAATGTTTCGCAAAGGCATGCTCTGTGTGAGGAAAGTCTCATACAGAATGTTTCCTCATAGGCAGCTGCTTGCATTTTTAACATACTTCTTATTAGCAGGTAATTGCCTCTAAACCAATGTGTGGCTCTGATATGCTAATTGCAGCCAAAACAGCTGAATTGCACTATCATTAGCCAATGACATGCAACCACTGTGCAATATATAAGGACTTCATGTAGACCAGGGCCCTGTTTTTAGCTGTTGGGATGGACATTACTGAGGCGAGGAGATTACATCATAGCAGATCATAGGTCTGTAGCAGAAACCTTTACATAGAGCTGTGTGTACCACAGGCTGCTGCTGCGGGTAATATACATAGGAAGAGAGTGTTTACACTGTAGGTGTATCTTTTTCAGCTGTGTCAGCCATGTTGTAGAGGCAGAGCCAGGGTGAGGGTACCCTTTGCACTTCAATTAAGGCATGTGTTTAAGGTACATATGTTAGGCAGCTGTGTCAATAAGAGAGTACTAGGTGGCATATGGTAATGCTATATGGATATGTGAAGTGTGCCCCTACCTGCAGGCCTGCAACTTCCAGCACTGAAAAGCAGTCATTTAATTTGCAATGCTTTGTGTGGATAATGAGTGCATGAGTCATTCAATAATTGCTGTCTTCACAATAATGTAATTGAATCACAAGACAACACTGGATTTGAACCCAGGACTATGTGTGACAAAATGTACTGTATACAAGGAATTTAACAGACTGATCGACTCAGTCACTACTACAGCAGGTGTATTTGCAAGATATATGTGCATACATACAGGCTGTGGCATACATTTTCTACACCCATTAGTATGTACATGGCTTTATATGGATGTATTTCTGCACCAGAGTCCCAGATGAACATGCATTTTCCCATGAATCTCTTAGCAGGTGACTTTCTACATGTTGCTGATAAAAGGGCACATTTACCTGCTATCACAGGTCTCACTTACACCCATTATCATGGCTTTGGCTGTCTAGTGGTGTACTGTTGCACCAGAGTCCAAGGTATACTCCCATTTTTTCCATTACATTTAATCCCAGTTTTCACAGTGCAGCACAGTGTGCAGGTCTACTGAATCATGCCTAATGACTGTAACTGGCAATTACCATGTTTTATTTAAATTACCTATTTCACTTAAGAGTTGCATGTGTGGCAGGTTAATGTAATGTGCTGCAGGTGTGATGGGTTTGAAATATGGCAGAGGTGTTTATCTTCTACGTGTGTCTTACAATGTTATAAATACATATAGTCATTATAGCTCTGAGCTTAGTGAAGTTGTTCAATGTGGCGCATTGCACAGTGCCACACTAAAAAAATATAAAGACAATGAAAAAAGTGGAGATAAGAAAGAGGTAAAATGGGAGCAAGCAGGGGGAAAACATAGTGAAAGGCAGGGAGGGATGTGCAGGAAGTGTGTATGAATTTGGACTCTCAAACCCCAGAGAGATGGATGAGGGGAACATAACTGCATGTCAAACCAACTGGACCAAATTACATGTATCCAGTGGACATGTTTGCAAAATGGAGAGATGTATGGGACAACATTTTTTTCCTGGGACAGGTGCCCATTTTTTTTTTTTTTTTTTATAAGTTAAGAGTGGAATGTTGGGGAAGGGACATAGGTATGTATTGGGAGGTAAGCTAGGTAGGTGAGGATGCATTTGCAAACAGACAAGACAGACAAGACAGCAGACAAGGGTGGTGTGTGACCCATCAGAGGGGTGAAAGCCGTGGATATGGAGGGTGTTGTGGAATTCAAGTTCCATGAGCCACCAGACAGCAACAGCATAACTCATATCCACACCCATAGGACTGTTGGCATGGCTCCTACACTGGCCCTGGGGTGGCAGTGCTGGAGGCTGGGCACTAGGGAAAGGCTGCCACACCAGGTTTGCCAGCATGTCATCAATGCAGTGCAGGTGGCAGTCATAGCCATAGTGGACTATCCTGCACACCAAGACTGGCAGCTCAGTCCGTGATAACTCCCCATCTGCTAGAGCACCTGTCCACGTCCTGTGGGGGTCACACTACCCGACACCGCAGTTATTGCAGGGACAGCAGAGGGGGCACCACCGGTCTGGCCCCAGACATGCTGGGATTTGGTGCCACGGTCGGTTGTGCAAGGTAGGGGGATCAGCCAGAACCGGCCTACTTTGACTTGCTGTAGTAATTGAGGTATAGCAATAGGTTGAGGTTAGTTATGAACAATTCATTGTTAGTATTAACAGTCTGAAACATCATATTATTTAACCCAAATACATAGCAATGTATATTATGTATGACACAACATAAAAGAACAGTCAATATGTTCACAGCATTCCAGTAACAATTAAAGCATGAGGGCAAACACATGGTTAATTTAACAAGATATGTTAATATGAAAGTATAATAACACATAACAATAATAAACCACATAAGGTAAACAAAACATTTAATTTACAAGGTATGTCAATATGAAAGCATAATAACACATAACAGCAATAAACCACATTTCCCAAAATATAGTTATTTTAACAAAATATGTTAATAATAAACCATAATAATACACAACAATAGCAAATACATGCAGATGAGGGGTGGGGGATGAGAGAAAAACAGTCCATTAGTGACACTGCAGATAATATCCCTGAAAACAGTGGTAATATTAATACTACAGGTGTGTATTGTCAGTTTTATGTGCATTGACTACAAGTTTCCTTATAGGTGATGTAGCATGTACATACTTCTCAAGCTGTTTCATGGGACAGTATAGGCCAAACAATAACAAATGCAGGTAAAAAACTAGACAGAGCACTTGCACATCATGTGGACTTATAAACTAGACAGCCATCATGCCTTAGTTGCATGGCATGGGAATAGAACCCAGTAGCAATGACTGCAGGGGACATCTTCAAATAATGTAATAACTGTCTGCAGCAACTTAGTACAGGCATGCAAGGAATACAGCCATGCCGGAAGTATACAGATTTATTTATGAATCAACAGTGCTGGTGAATGTGTTATTTTTATTGATTTTAAAACTGTGTGAAATCTAAATACAGTATCTGCTCATAACATTGGCTGCCTCACCCATATACCTTTTGTTCTTGGGCAGAGAGAAAATGTGAGCATTACCTGACTAATTGTGACCTGGAGATAACCTTGAACCATACTATAAGTTGAGCAATAAAAGTTACAGGCCATTTTTCTGCATTCTAGAACAGTGTTATAATTGCACTAACAGTGGAACACACGTGCATGGAATACAATCATACTGCATATATTAAAATAGCTTTATTTTAGTATCAACAATGCTGGTGAACATTTTGTATTGTTATTGATTTGAAATGTCTGAGAAGTACACACACAATATCTGCCCATGGAGTGGGCTACCTCACCCATATACCTTTATTACCTGAAGTAGGAGGAACATAGAGCATTATGTGGCCAATATTGAGTTAAGCACTACAGTTTGCAGGTCATTAATTTTGCATTCTACAGCTATGACAGTGTTACACTTGAGTGCAGCAACCTTACCATAGACAAGCAATGTATACAGCTCTACTGCAAAGGTTATGACAACACAATCCTGCTGAACACCATTTTGCTTACTGTTATTGGTATTGCTTATTGTTTGTTAAACTTCAGTTGTTATTGTTCATGTATTGCCCCACAGTTCTAATTGCCCATTTATTGCATTACAGTTATACTTGCCCATTTATTTCACTGCAGTTTTTGTTGTGTATTCTTTATTGCAGTAAATGCTTTAGTCTTTCTTGCTTATTGCACTACAGTTAGCATACTAAATCCATACTTACCATGCTCAAATTGCAACCTGGCCAGGCACCTAGCATGGGACTCAGCATTGCGACCTCTCTCAGCTGCAGATGTTGGGACAGAAGCACACCATTATGCATACCAGTTTTGCAGACATTCAGCTTGCATACTGGTAAAACAGGGAAAAATTACTTACATATTTGTGGGGCATTCCCTGCTCTAGCCTCTTAGATGCAGGTGTCCAAGCCTCACCTCTTTATCTTTTTTAGGTCATCATAATGGTGATGACACTGCTCACCTGTGCAGCAGATACCAGTAACACTGGTGAGTTCCCTGGCCAAATAGTCTCAGGCCTCCCCTTACACTCTGAGGATTGAATCCACCCTGCATCAGCCAGGGTTCATGATTTTTAACTAGGAGTGCAACCATGACCCTGGACTCTTGAATACCCCACCTCTGCACCCGAAAGCACACACCTTTGCCAAGACTGCCAGCCAACAGTTGATTGAACTTTAATGAATGATGCAGAATTCCTGTCTATTGGGCTTAATATAGGCTGGTCTCCTGCCTTTACACGTCATTGAACAACATTCAGAA
>NC_056745.1:1537167875-1537197875 GCF_019279795.1 Protopterus annectens | reverse complement strand
CAGAAAATTGACATCCTGGAACTCTCACTTCCAACTGCAGGTAAGTAACCACTTGGCCAAAAAAGCAAAATTAAACCCAAAGAAAATTAAACCCACTGATGTGGAGGGCTTAGCCCTCACACCCCCTATGTGTGGGGCTTCACTCTCCTCATCCCCCTAATTAAATATACCAGCTCCGATGTTACACTACCGTGGGGATAAAGGACAAAGTTCAACATCGTGTCCAGGTCATCACTTACCTGGAGTTGGAAGTTTGTGTTCCAGGACATTGCTTTTCTGCAGTTGTCTGCTTTCTCGTCTTGGGATTTTAAAAGTAAGCCTTCTGGCATTTCGGTCTTCCGAAGTTGAACTATATCTATATATATATATATATATATATATCTGTGTGTGTGTGTGTGTGTGTGTGTGTGTGTGTGTGTGTGTGTGTAAAGTGAAGGCTGCTAGGCTAGTCAAATAGAATTTAGTACATAATTCTGTCATTTGTAAATATGATTGTTGAAACACAGGCTTGTTCTCTTAAATTAAAGAATATGCTGTGAAATGTTGAACTGCAAAAAATGTAACAACATTGCCCTTTGCTATAAAGAGAGCTAAGACAAGCATTTCTTATCTGTTCTTTGAAATATAAAATTATTTTTTGTCTGCCCCTTTGAAGCTAGAATTTGGAGTTGTTGAGTCTGGAGTGAAACATCCTGCCTATTGTTTTTAACTTAAAGAATCATTTCTAGAGTTTACATGTGGAATATCTTTTATGGTTGTAGTTTCCTGCAGGTGCAAGATAACAATTATGCAGTATCTGTTAGCCAGGGAACACCCGGAAAGTGTGAAATGATATAATCAGGGAACACCAGGAAAGTGTGAAATGATATAATGGGAATCAGGACTTAAAATAGTAATTTAAACAGAGAGAATCAGAAGGCATTAAGTATTTTTGTCTTGACTATCCAACTCACAGCACTGTCTTGTCTGTCTTATGTAAGTTATCTTAGACGTGTGTTTTCTTTTAGAAATAACTAGGAACTAGGAAAGATTAGACTAAGTATTTTTCTGTGATGTCAGAACTGTACCACTGAATTATTTTAAATATTTCTGTGTGATCTCTGAACTATTGACTAGCACTGTGTAATAGAAAGTATTGTCTTGTGTTTTCAATTATGTAATATTAAATATTTTTAAACCCCTTTAACTGCGGCTGTTTTGTGTAGAGATAATTTAAGCTCGAGAGTACATTGCATATTTATAGAGTTTATTGTCCAAGTCACTCTAAATAAGCCTTGACTGTTTAGTCACAACTACCAATTGGATAATAATATTGCACAGTAATAATCGGACACCCTTTTAAGGGCCTTTGAGTAGCTGATAAGTATTAGTGGGTGGTGGCACGTGGAACTACCATATAGTCTTGGCGAAAGGGGCACAGCTGGAAAAACTGTGCCAGCCTTCCCCAGGAGTGTCTGTGTGGTTCTATAAACAGTTCTCAAAGTGCATGTGTGTGTGCATCAGCTGCTTGGGCAGGGACACAAAGCACTGGTTGGACAGACAGGGTGCTAGAGATTTTAGCTTGTCCACTAAGCTGAGATCTGAACCCTATAGCTGTGCCAGTTGGGAGTCTTATTGGGGACCTGGAGAACAAGGGAATAACCATCCCCAGACTGACTGTGATCTCTTTGTGCTCTTAAGAGAAATTGCACTTTACTGTGTGTATTTGTTATCCTTTCCTCATATATGAGATGCCCTCTCTGGTGTTAGTGGTGAGGATTGAGGACCCTTGATTGCTGGGCCAGGGCACCGGCCTCACATTTGTGGTGGCAGTGGTGGGATATCCACACATTTGTGTTTGGCAGTGGTGGGATATCCACATCACATATTAATTAGTTGGCAAATACTAATTGGCTTGTAGTGATGTGGGTAGAGTGAATGCTGTAGCTTGGGTACAGTGAGCTTTGAAGGTGTTTTTGTGTTCTAAAACAGCCACTCAGTGAATACTTAGAGTTCAGATCCCAATTGTTTTATTTCTTTTGTTAGCTTAGTTAGTCAGGGTGGGCAGGCAGCATGTCAGCAGAGGGGTATGGAAAGCTGACGAGGAGCCAGCTGGCAGAGGTATGCCAGGCTAGGGGACTGGTGCATGGAAACCTGAATAAGGCAGACCAGATTGCTGCCTTGGTTACAGCTGCATCAGAAATCAGCAACCAGGGGGACCATCAGACTGGCGGTGGAGATATAACACCCTCAGAGAATGGACAGCTCAACCTTTCTGCAGTGGACTTAAAAATCCAGCTGGAGCTAAAGAGACTTGAGGAAAGGCATGTGGAATTAAAAGCAGCTGAGAGACTGAGGCGTCTAGAGAGTGAGGAGAATGAGAAACTGCTACACCTGAAAGCTGAAGAAAAATAGTCACAGGCAGCATGAGAAGGAGATGCTGACTCTTTGCCGGAGTCATGGAGGTAATGGGGAAGGGAGTAACTGGACCCCAGAAGCACAAAAGGTCAGTAAATTTCTTCCGCAGTTTAAAGAGGGGGATAATTTTGATAGTTTCATTCATATGTTTGAGAATGTATGTAAACAGTATGAAGCTGACCAAGGGCTTTGTGTACTGTTCCTGACCCCCTTACTCCATGGTAAAGCTGTAACTGTAGTATCTAAAATGTCTGACATTGCATGTTTTGATTATACTGCTGTAAATAAAATTGTCTGTTAGAGTTTTTTTAAGCTAACGCCTTAAACGTATAGGAAAAAGTTTCATGAGCATAGATGCAAGGCAGATGAAAGTGTGTGTGAATATGTTGCTGAATTGAGCACTTATTTCCATAGGTGGGTGAGTGGATGTCAGGTCAACACTTTTGAAGGGCTGGCAGACCTTTTGGTGAGGGAACAAGCCCTTAGCACTTTGCCTGAAGACATGAGGATCTGGTTAGCTGATAGACGAGGCGGTACTTCAGATGAGTTGGGGAAGAAGAGAGCCCTATACCTGGCAAGCAGGGCAGCCCTGCACAAGAAGGGGACTCCCAGTACTGCTCATGGATCTAAAGGAACCCATAGTGGGCAGCACAGTCTGCCACAACATAATCTGACAGTAGCAGGGGGAAGCAACTAGTCCAGGGACACATCTAGGAGCTAGGGTTAAATGTTTTGAATGCAACCAGTGGGGCCATGTGGCATACAGGTGTCCATGGAGGCAAGGTGGGGAACCAAAGGTGAGGGAACCAGTAAGTGAGAAAGACAAAATGCCAATAGTAGGCTGTCTTGAGACAACAGGGGTACCAAACTACCATCCTGCAGATGTCCTGATAGGGAAAGATTTGGATGAGGCAGTACCATGTGTTTATGCAGTTACACGCAGTGAGACTAGTAGACAAGCATGTGGGTCTGATAGCCTGGGGGAGACCCAGACAGACTGCATACTTGCAGCCAGGACTGGTGAGGTGGTTACTTCAGGGAGGGAGCTACCCTGAAGTAGTGAGACTGAAGGTGAGCCATAGCTGCTTGGGGGTACTGATGGTCCCTTGGACAGAGTGACTGCAAAGGTAGAGGTGAGTAGTAGTACCCAGGCTGACAGTGAGGCACCACTGTCAGAGGATGCCAGACTTTCTGTGGAAGCTGGGAAGGGTTACAAGGAGAGAGTTGAGACAGGCTCAGCTCTCAGACCCTACATTGCAAGGCATGATGCAGGTAGCTAGGGAGGCACCTGATTCTCAAGGAAAGGGGGAATCTGTATACTGGGACAAAGGGTTACTATACACAGAGTGGACCCCTGAGGGAGCGCTAGAAAGTGAGAGAGTACAGCAGTTGGTAGTGCCTAGAGCCTACCATCTGGCGCTTCTAGCCATAGCCCATGATATTCACTTTGCAGGTCATATTGGCATAAAACATACAAATAGGCATATTATACAGAACGTCTATTGGCCTGGAATTTCCAGAGATGTAACAGGGTACTGCAGGACCTATAAGCAGTTCCAATAGGTAGGCAAGGCAGGAGACAAGGTGAGAGCTCCTTTGCTGCCTTTGCCTGTGATTGAGGAGCCATTGCAGAGGTAGCTATGGGTATTGTGCGTCCTCTGAGTACCCCAAGTTCCACAGGGAAAAAGTATATCCTAGTGGTAGTGGATTATGCTACACGATACCCTGAGACAGTGGCTTTGTCCTCCATTAAGGCAGAGAAGGCTAAAAATGCTTTGTTAGAGATTTTCAGCAGGGTAGGTTTCCCAAAAGAAATACTGACTGACAGAGGTGCCAATTTCATGTCACTCCTGCTGGTTTGTCTGTGGAAGTAAAGTAACAATGGTGTTACTGCCAAATGCAAGATACGTACAAAGATATCACACCTTAAAAAGTTTAATGAATAAAGCTTTCGGGTCTACACCCTTCATCAGTATAACACTACAACAATACTATTACATTTAAATAGGAGACATCATCAAATCACATGCTTCAGCCCATCCCTAATCAAACACACAAAGAAACTTAAAGAAACAGCAGTATAGGTGTAACCTATGTGTTATAAATATTAAAAACAAAATATAAAAGACTTACTATCATAGTAATGGTCTAACAGACTCTATACATCTAAGTGTAATATAATAATATACACACATATATATAATTAATTTACTCATATCTAAAATATGCAATACAAATTGCAGTATAAATGCAACAAATGCAATAAATATAATAAAAAGAATTTTTATATAGAAACAATATGATATACTCATCTAAATTTGCATTCATAATTAACTAAAGAATATATACAAAAGTATAGCCATAAAATTTATAACCTTTCTCTTTGTTTTTTTAACTAATATTGGTTTCAGACTAACAGCATTATTTAACCCAGGGGAGACATCTGCCTGAAGTCTAATAATCCATTCTAACTCTTTCAGTTCTAGGAAATTATTAATATCCCCCTTCCTTAGACTAATATTTACTACAGCTAATACTGTAAATTTAAATACATGATTTTCTCCTTTTTCTATAATATGTTTGCTTAAAGCATCCGTTACTACTCTCCTCCTGATTTCTGATTTATGTTCTGTTATTCTCTCTTTAAGCTTTCTAATAGTTTTACCCACATGAAATGAAGAGCATGATACACATGTAGCCAAATATCTGTGGAAGTCCTATGGGGTGAAGCACATGAAGACCACCCCCTACCATCCCCAGACTAATGATCTTGTTGAGAGGTTAAACTCTATAATCAAGTCCATGCTATAGGAATTTGCAGATCAGTTTTAAGAGGGAGTGGGACAAATATTTGTCCCATCTGTTGTTTGCTTACAGAGAAGTTCCCCAGGAATCCACAGGTTTTTCACACTTTGAGTTGCTGTATGGGCATAGGGTGAGGGGACCTCTAGATTTAATTTGAGATGAGTGGGAAGGTGAGTGCAAGTCTCACAAAGAGTCTGTTGTGGCATACATCCTAAACCTCAGGACAAGACTCAGGCAACTCATGGGCTTGGCCCAGGAGAACCTGACAGAAGCCCAACAACAGAAAAAGGTGTGGTATGACAGGAATGCTTGAGCTAGAGAGCATGCTTTGGGGCAGCAGGTAATGGTTCTCATTCCTGTCCAACACAGCAAGCTACAAGCAGCTTGGGAGGGCCCATACAAGGTGGTAAGAAAGGTAAGTGATGTTAACTACATGGTGGAACTGCTAGGCAAAGGGCAGGGGCACAAACTGTACAATATTAACAAGATGAAACCTTACCATGATAGGGAGGGCCTTGTGCTGAACATTTGCAGTGGATTGCAGGAGGAGTCTGAGGGAGATCTGGGGACTGATCTCCTCAGTGAGGCAGGGGCTGACACCTCAGTGTAAGGGGTAGCAATGTCCTGGCAGCTATCTCCTACCCAGGTTCGAAAAATCTGAGCAGTGTTGCAGGAATTTGGGGACATGTTCACTGGGAAACCAAGGTGCACCCACCTGGAGCAGCACCAGGCGGAGACAGCACCCCAAAGGCCTATTAGACAGGCCATGTATAGAGTGCCTGAGAGAGCCAAACAGACTCTGAGGGAAGAGGTACAGGAGAAGTTGGAACTAGGGGTGATTCAAGAGTCCAACAGTCCCTGGTCCTCCCCAGTGGTGCTGGTGCCAAAGAAGGATGGCAGCACCAGGTTCGGTATGGACTACAGGAAATTAAATAGTCACACAGAGTCGGATGCTTACCCCATGCCTAGGACAGATGAGGCCCTAGAGCAGCAGGGTGGGGCTAAGTATCTTACAACCATTGATCTTACCAAGGGTTACAGGCAAGTGCCCTTGACTCCCAGTGCTAGCGAGAAGCCAGCCTTTGTGACTCCTTTTGGCTTGTATGAGTTTACAAAGATGCCCTTTGAGATGAAGAATGCCCCATCGACTTTCCAGAGGCTGATAGATCATATCCTAGCAGGAGCAGAAGTGTTTGCCCTTGCTTATCTAGATAATATTGCCATCTACAGCCATTCCTGGCCAGGGCACCTTCAGCATGTCAGGGAAGTGCTGGGCAAACTACAGAGGGCAGGGTTGACCATTAAGCCAAGCAAATGTCAGGTGGGTATGCAGAGGTCTCCTACCTAGAACATAGAATGGGGAGTGGTAAGATAAGTCCAGGACCTGCCAAAGTGGAAGCCATTCAGGCATTGCCTGCATCTGTTACTAAAAAGCAGGTGAGGGCACTTTTAGGGACAGCAGGGTACTACAGAAAGTTCATCCCCAGCTATAGTACCATAGCTGCTCCTCTCACAGACCTGACAAGGATGAACAGGCCAAATAAGGTAGTGTGGATCCCAGCATGTGAGCATGCATTCCAGAAGCTTAAATAAACTTTGGGAGGACCCCCTGTGTTAGCCAGTCCAGATTACAGCAAATAATTTGTTGTGCAGGTGGATGCCTCAAACCATGGGGTGGGGGCTGTACTTGGCCAGATTTCTTCAGGGGGGAAGAGCATCCAGTGGTTTATCTCAGTCATAGGCTTCAACCCAGGGAGGAATGCTATGCAGCTGTAGAAAAGGAATGTCTAGCCATAGTGTGGGCATTGCAGAAACTTCAGCCTTATTTGTATTGAAGGAAACTCACTGTTATGACAGATAACAACCCCCTAACATGGTTAAACAGACCCAGCTTGCAAAATGCCAAGATGCAAAGAAGGAGCCTAGGGTTGCAAGCATATATGCCAGTGCAGCACCACAGTGGGAGTAACAATGCCAATGCAAATGGGCTCTTAAGACAGGGAATGGGGTAGGTATACTCAGATAGACCTAACGCTCTCAAGCAGCATTTCTCAAGGGTCACTTGAAAAACTAGCTTGAGTTCTCCGGGGGGGGGGGTGAAGACTGGTAGAGATGGGTGAAGGCTGCCAGCCTAGTCAAATAGAATTTGGTACATAATTCTATCATTTGTAAATATGAATGTTGAAATACAGGCTTGTTTTCTTAAATGAAAGAATATGCTGTGAAATGTTGAACTTCAAAAAAATGTAACAACATTGCCCTCTACTGTAAAGAGAGTTAAGACAAGCATTTCTTGTCTGTCCTTTGAAATATAAACTTATTTCATGTCTGTCCCTTTGAAGTTAGAATTTGGAGTCGATGAGTCTATAGTGAAGCATCCTGCTTATTGGTTTAACTTAAGGAATAATTACCAGAGTTTACATATGGAATGTATTTTATGGCTGTAGTTTCCTGCAGGTGCAAGATAACAATTATGTAATATCTGTAAGCCAGGGAACACAAGGAAAGTGTGAAATGATGTGATAGAAATCAGGACTGAAAACATCAATTTAAACAGAGAGAGAATCAGAAGGCATTAAGTATTTTTGTCTTGACTATCCAACTCACAGCACTGTATTGCTCATATGTAAGTTATCATTTATACATACACACACACACACACACACACACACACGCACACACACGCACACACACGCACACACATGCACACACACACACACACACACACACACACACATATATATATATATATATATATATATATATATATATATATATATATATATATATATATATACATATATACACACATATACATATATACATAGGATGTTCAATATGTACTTACATCAAACTACATATGACGTCTTTGGTCCCGTCAGACCTTATTGTTACTGGCCTAGCTCCCAGTATCCAATGTCCACACCAGGTCTATCAGCTACTCTCCAACCCTTCCCCTGGTCTTATTCAGCTGTTTTTGCTTGGGTGGGTTGTTAATCCTGAAAGTGTTCTCTGAGCTCATCTTCTATGTGTTTCCATCCTTGGTGGGGATTATATTATGACCTACCACTTCCCTTTCACCTCCCACAATGCTCATTGTTTTTATGTCTGAGGGCAACTCCTCTCTTTGTTCCATGCCTCCCTTTAGGGAGCATATCAACAAGCAGTCTTTCATTTGGGATAGGCATGCTCATCTGTTTCCTGCTGCTCCTTCAGTTGATCGAGCCACTAAGTGAACCTGAGTCAGCTGGGCTGTGGTCAAGACTTTATTCTTCTCTGCCTCCATAGCAGCCTTAACTACATATGATTGAGGAAAACATTGCAAAGAATTAAATTACCAACAAGCAAAAAGATTAAAAACTCAAAAGATTGCAAAATGAAAACAATTTCCTTCTGAGATCAGTAAACTAATAGTCTATTGTTATTCAGATGAAATTTATGTGAATAATAGTAGTGTTTCAAAAAGAGTTTTCTTAAGGTATGCTGGAGGATTGGATTAGGGGCAGGGGCAGGATTAGGGTTAGTGCACATTAGTAAGGATGGGAAGGGAGACTCATGTCCCAGTCTCGTAACTTGAACTCTCGATTTTACCTTAGAAAAACACTTTCTATAACATTACCACTGCCAACAAAAGCTCGGACACTCACTATATATGAAAAAGCACATGCATAACACTAAATCTATATCCTTACCTAGCCTTTACTGTAACCTTAACTTACAAACAGTTGCACAAATATTCACACCTGTAATTTCTAAGCTTGTGGCATTATGATTCAAAAGATACACTTACTAACTACAATAGATCTTTCTCCTGTCAGTATATGCTGTTTTAATTGACTCAACCAAGCTTCCACACAATACGCAAAGTATATGTCATCCACACATTGACATATATTTTTTATCACATAAACAAGCACATACACGCACACACACACACACACACACACACACACACACACACACACACACACACACATATAGTATGAGTCCTCTTCAGAACATTGACCATATGATCAAATTTCCCTAAAATCAAAGCTTTTGTATGGAGATCTTGGTACAGTGAGGATAAGGGAATATACCCTTTTTCCCCACTGCAGTGCAATCTCAGAGTTTACATATTGGTGGTGATGCCCCCACCATAGAAGTGGTGCAAGGGGGACTGCCCCCCTGCAAAAATGCAGATTTTCATTTTGTGATGTTCAGCTTTTTGGAAAATCAGTCATATTGTGTCATCCATATAAAGTTCAACTTTCTGAAATGTCGATGTTCTGACATAGCTCCATATATATTAATATATATATATATATATATATATATATATATATATGTATGTATGTATGTATGTATATAAACACAATTTTTCTACCTATATATCACAATTTATAACTACAAAAATATTTGAATTAAGTATTCCATCAAGAAAGAAAGAAAGAATTGTTTGTTTGTTATCTGCATATTTACCCAACAACCATAGACAGAAAGAATAAGAAAAAGAAAGAGAGAAGGGACGTTTTGGGAGTGTGAACTATGGTATTTTGCCAGAAATGAGAACCTGAGACAATGGCGAAGGCCATCTCAAGGTGCGTCAAACTCTATTGCCTCTTTAAGCATGGAGTGAGGCTACTGATGAACATTTACTCAGTCTGTCGGAACAGAGGACTGTAATAGATAGTCTAATGACCATCCAAATAGCAGTGCACCACTAGAGAGACTCATTAATGAGAAGTACATCAAGGCATACCATGTTTTTTAAAGACATGCCACCAGTGAAAATCGGCTCAGTCTTACTGAACTAAAACTTGTGCCACAGCTTACAAGGGTTTCACTCAAGGCATATATGGACTTGAAATGAACTTCTTATATGGACTAGCAAAAACTAAAAAAGGACTGTAGGCCAGAGTTGATATGTCTGAGATAGAGACAAAATAATAAAATTACATCACTGGACCTTTACTAAAAGATTACAATAACAAATGTCTAATTTGAAACATTTTTAAATTTATGGATAGAACCAGAAAAAAAGCAGTAAAAGTAAAATGATACATAAATTTAGCAGTAGTTAAATTAAAAAGGTACTCAAAAATAATTTAAATAACTGGACTTCTCATTAGGACCCTACAAATATATACTGGTTTTGCAAAATGAAAAATTACTAGCTAATGCAGCAATGTTTAAATTGAGCAACCAAAGCTGGTAACTGAAGGTTGCAAATGACTGAAAAAATAAAAATTGCCTGCAATTAAGATGCTGTCTTTAAAATGTGGGGAAAAGGAGCACAGTACTTCACATTATTTAACTAGCAAGGAAAATACTGTGACTAACAAAATTATGATTTCTAACAAGCATGCTGAAAATGGAAAATAATGGAAGGTGATAAACTAACAGCTAGGATAGCAGAATCAGGATATTGTCTTTGTGCCACTATGAAAGTAGCAAAGTGTGTAGTATTGGTGGAAGAGAAGGAAATTAAGGGGCTACTAGTTTATATGAAAACAGTTACACTTGCTAAGGACCATATACATATATAGACATAAAAACAACTAAAGAAAAGAAGTATAGATAAAAGAAGGTGTTTCCTATAATAAATATAGACATTCAGACTCAGTTGGGGAAAGGGATGCTTCCTGTTGCTTTGGTACCTACATTTGTACATTACATCATAACTGGCTAAGACTTCCCTTTGTTCAAGAGTTGGTGGGAATTATGGAAGCGTGAGCACATTTAGACACTCTATAGCACGAATATGTATATAGTAAAAATGGATGGAAGCAACAGCCTGACGCAGTGTTAACAAATGCACAGTCCTGAGAAACAGAAAATTATTTGTGTAGAAACTAGAAGCTGGCTTAAGCTGGATAGGATAGATAAACCTGAGTTCTATCACATATTATCAGAAATGTGTTAGTGAGAATTACCAGAAAACCTCAGTTAACTTAGTGCAAGAAACTACTGCAGAAACAGAAAAGAAAGCATCCATAGTGCAGTGAGGGAAGAGATAATCCCACTAAAAGAAGAAAATAAACCAAAAGGGAGTCCTAGTTATATCTTTGTAATGTCAAAAAAATATGTATTGTCAGAAACAGGACTCACAATAGAACATAATTAAAAGTTACTGAGGTAAAATTAAAAAAAATTAAAAAAACGAGAAGGCAAAATAAAGTCACTGTCATGATTTGCTTTTTGTAGAAGAAAAAATACAAAAATAAGAAATGTTTACGCTTATATTTGTAGGTATGGATGCTATAGCCTTTAATGCATGTCAGTGTAATAATGAAAATGTTCCTGACTTGGCAAATTTACAGAAAAGTAATGAGAATTTTAAGAAAGCAAGCCCGTTTGGAGGATGATACATTAGTCGGGAGAAATATATCCAGATATGAAGAAGAAAGAGATGAGCAGGTTAGTCCTATACTATATATCTATATATATATATATATATATATATATATATATATATATATATATATATATGTATATATTTATATATATATATATATATATATATATATATGTATATATATAGTTTACTATTTTTTGTGCGATCGACATTCTAGCAGCTGCAATGTGCCGAAAAACAGAATGTCGAATGCACAAGCAGTTTTGCACCAGATAGTCGACTCCACTTATGCGAATGCACAACTGCATTTGCATAAGTGGAAATCGAATATCTGCATGGAGATCGCAGTACAGTGGGGAGTGGAAATTCATCCACATCCCCACTGTAGTGCGATCTCGGAGTTAGAATATATGTGGGGGGTCTGGGGGGTGCAGGGGGGCTTGCCCCCTTTGCAAAAACATGATAGCTGTATAGGAGTTTGATTTACATCAGCTCCTATACGGCTATCACATAGTGGTTTCGACAATAATGTCGAGTCAAATGCATCGAGCATTTGGTTCGACATTGTGAACAGTAGTTTTTTTTTACTTTCGAAATATACCCACGGCTAGTACAAAGGATAGAAATGTACTTTTTGCCTAAATAAAAGCTTATTCTTGTAGCGTTTTAGTTGCTTATTCTGTTTCTTATAACATTTAGGTGTTTCAGATACAGAATAACTGTTTTATGCAACTATTACATAAAGCATAGGAAATAATTTTGTCCTAAAATCTCAGGACATTTGCCTTTTTTACAATTTTTTTGCAGGTCACAACTGCCCAAAGAGGGACTGTCCCTCGCAAAGTGGGACAGGTGGTAACCCTCTCTTAGGATGTTTTAGAACACTTGCAATGAGACTGGTGCATAGTCTTATTTTGGGAGGACACTTTGCATTAGTTAATGTGACCAGATCACCTAGGGTCAATGATTAATGTTGATATAAGATCCTGACTCCATGTAAAAATGAAAATCAGGTGGTTGATGATAACGACTTGGGGGTGAGTCTCAGATTTTGAGTTTTTTACAGATTGCATTCACTTGTTGTAAGGAAATAATTTAAAAACTTCTGTGCAGGTCACCAAGAATCCAAACAGGAACTAAAGAAAGACAAACTAGCGAAAAAAACAAAAAGGCAGCTTGGAAACACCAAAGCAAATTCTCTCTCAGTTTAATGAAGCGCTTTTCATCTTGCACATATGGCAAGACTTCATCAGAAACTGAACAAACTTCAACACAAGCAATATATACACACCCTTTTTGTCACATGACATTTCTAATTAAAATCTTATGTCTTAAAGGCACATCCACATTATTATTACTTAATACATTTTTTTAAAAAACAAGTATAACTGACAATATTTTAGAACACCTCAACTCTACCCTTCCTTCAGAATTTTTACCTGTAATAATGGTAAAAATATATATATACAAACATACATATACTAATAATACTATATCTCAAATTATTGTGTTGACTCCCAAAATACAATATTACTTAGTTGACTAAGAAGTCAGAAACTTATGTATCTGAGTCAAATGAAGTCAGATATCACAAATATGAATACATTTTATAAAAATGCGTACACACATTAACGTTTAAGATTTCTTAACTTCAATATACTGTTTAAAGATATTGTCTCATTCAAACCATGGTAAATATTGCCCCAGTGAGTATTTGCCAACTTAACTCAAGTTGCTCGAGTAAAAGTGTAAGTGCCACCCCCCCGGTATCATCAACAACTGAATCAATTGCTATGAACAAAAATGAATGTTGTGGATAGGAAATAATGTGTCTAGCCAGTGCATTATCTCTGTTGGCACATATTTGAGATATAGTATTATTAGTATATGTATGTTTGTATATATATTTTTACCATTATTACAGGTAAAAATTCTGAAGGAAGGGTAGAGTTGAGGTGTTCTAAAATATTGTCAGTTATACTTGTTTTTTAAAAAATGTTTTAAGTAATAATAATGTGGATGTGCCTTTAAGACATAAGATTTTAATTAGAAGTGTCATGTGACAAAAAGGGTGTGTATATATTGCTTGTGTTGAAGTTTGTTCAGTTTCTGATGAAGTCTTACCATATGTGCAAGACGAAAAGTGCTTCATTAAACTGAGAGAGAATTTGCTTTGGTGTTTCCAAGCTGTCTTTTTGTTTTTTCGCAGGTCACCAAGAATGTCAAAGATGGCATCACATCTTGGATTCAGATGTTTGCTGACACCTGTCCCTAAAGTCTCATTTCAAAGGGCAGCCATAGATTTTGAAGATCTGTTAGTTTGTTTGTGTCTTTCGGCTTTTTCACAGTTAGGGGTCGCCACAGCGGAACTCTGGTCCGCTAATGATTGGTAGTGGATTTTTACGTACTGGGTTACCAGCCCCGATGCACAACCTTCGATGAAAGCATGCCCCATTCACGTATGCCTCCACACAGAAGACGCTGTAGCTGAGAATCAAACGGGACAACGTCTTGCTATGAGGCGACATCGCTACCGCAGCACCACCACCTGTTAGTAAAATCTACTAATGGCTATCAATGTATTCTCATGATTATTGACTATGCCACTAAGTTTTATAAAGCAGTCCCCTTGTGAAAAACCAATGCTATGTCAATAGCAAGAGATCTGTTGTTAGTTTTCTCCAGGATAGGGATTATAAAGAAATACTCATGTACCAGTTGACCCCTTTATGTCCAGAGTAATGCACCTGCTATTGATATGTTTTAAGGTAGAGCAATTAAGAACTTTAGTGTATCACCCTCAAACTGATGGGAAGTGGAACAATTTAATAAGACTCAAGTCTATGCTAAAGACAGCCTTTCAAGAGGATGCTAAAAATGGGTCTCAGTTATTTTCCTACATCTAAGTTGCTAAGAGGGAGGTGCCCAAGATTCAGCAGACTTTGTCCCATCAAAGTTGTTATGAGAAAGACGTCCCCAAGGCTTGATGAACATTGCAAACAGACTTGCAGGAAAGAAAACGAAGCATACTTTACAAACTTGCAAGACAGGTTAAAACTTCTTATAGTTAAATCCCTTGTACCTCTAAGTTGAAGAATGTCACATCTTTAGCAGCCTACACACATGCTTACACAAATATCTTATGACTAGTAAATGCTAAAAAAAGGTATGAACCACAACCTTATAAGTAAAACAAGGATTTTTTAGAGTGATAACATTCTGTGCACCTTATGCTTTACATCAGTACTATAATGTATTATAGGGCACACAAACTCAGAATTGTTTTTTACCTAATATTTCACAAACAAGTTTTCATAGCTCAGAAACTGATGTGAGATCACTCTTGTTCATACAGAATTAAGCTTTCATGAGACAGCAAAAAATTCCTGCCTTCATGCTTGTTTATTATGTAAAAGTATATGTATCTGTATAAGTTAACAGTATAAATAACACTGAATCTCTCTCAAGATGAACAACTTACAGTGCAAATAAATATGACAATTTTCTACAACATTCTGAAAGATTTCATCTGATGCCACAAATTGTCTGTAAACTTCTTGGTTTCAGAAATATTAATGTACATACAAAATATTCCTTAACTTCATATTTGGGTCTATATCACTTCGACGAAATGGCAGAAGATCGAACACCATATGTTCGAACTTTTAACCTCGAAGTGCAAAACCATCGAAGGCTTAGAACAGCAATTTTTTTCCCCAGGGAAAAAAAAAATCACTGTTCCAAGAAACACACACACACAACACAAGCATACCAAAAAAACAGCAATCCACACACATACACTTAAAATCCTACATTTAACCCTACACTAAACTGCACATACACTACTATCTATCTACTTACCTTAACCCAAACCCTAACCCTAAGGTCCGTCACTATTGCACATTCACCTCACCCGCGCCCTAACCCTAACTCACCTATCCCACCCTAACCCTAAAGTCTGTCACTATCGCATACCCACCTCACCCATGCCCTAACCCTAACTCACCTAACCCGCACCATAACCCTAATGTCAGCACTATCGCACACTTACCTGAACCCAACCCGTAACTTTCCACCACGATGCTGAAACTAGTGAAGCCACAGAAATGGCCCACCAAATTCTTTCCAAGAGAAAGAATTTGGTGTTCCGCCGCTTCGCGATAATCAGTTTTCGAACTTCACAGTTCAAACATATGGTGTTTGAACTGCTGAAGTTTCGATGAACTGATAGGAGCCCTAATATTTATTAGCAAATAACCAGCAATAACACCAGTACAGTTCTAGTTCACTGTTCAAATATCTGGAATATTATCTCTGGAAAGAAAATAGATTTTTTTCTATCTCCCGCCATGATATTTCACAACACACCCCTCAATAAACTCTAGCTAGGAATGTAAAAATGAAAATATGAATAACATCAGAAAGCAGTGATTAATATCTCCACTGCAGGATATCCTTGATCAACAATCTTAGCATCATTGCTAATGTATACCATGCTCATTGTTACATAACCTTTTATTAACTGATAAACCACTTAGTTAAGACTGTCAACCACAAAACCATCAGTGCCCATAAAAGAGCTATTGGTGTTAAATGAAGGATACTAATGAGTTTAGGGGTATGCGAAAAGGGTAGAAGAGATGCAACAGAGGATAAATGATAAAAATGTCAGACATAGTTTAAAACAGGGGACAAAGTTTTAGTATTAGCTTCCTCAGCTAAAAATATGTTCCCAGGAAAATGACACAGACAGTTTGTAGTGGTGCAGAAATTAATAAAATTAAATGCAAGCAACAAATTAAATAGGAATCTAGAGCAAATATATCACATGAAGCATTGGTAGTCTGCCTGGTAGATGACAAAGATACCGATAGTACAAGAACAAAGCAATAATATTGGGTAAGTGATCATGGGGATACTAAGATTATAGACATATGTGCCTTTCAGGAGACAAACTTAAAAGTTCTTGTCATCCCTGTCAAACACTTGCTATAGCTTATCTTGCAACCTGAGCAGGGCGTTACAACATGATAAGCCTAGTGTAAATTTGTGTCTATGCATAATATCAAGGAAAGCAAGGTAGTGTTCAAGGCCCAGAAGTAAGAAATAAAATACTTCTTGATATGAAATAAAGTGATCATTTCTCAAGTTCATTGCTGAATAATTTTAATATAGCTTTACAGTGAAATTGTGTTAGGGGGGAAAAAGGTAAACCTAAACTTGTAGAGGATACCAGAATCCCAGAGGAAATCAATAAATCAATAGGAGAAAAAAAAATGGTCTCATTAAAAAGTCCAGTTGTGAGGGAAACATCTCAGTTATCTTAGCCACTAAGCCAGACAGCCCTGTAGACTGTTGCAAAGATTTCCAAAAACAGAATAGCATATCAAAGTTGATATTTATCTAGTGAGCAGAGTGGAATGACTCATGAAGAGGCTGAGCAAAGCAATGTTATCGGCACTGTGAAATAAGCAAGGAGTACTTGTAGATTCCCTCAAAGTTGCAGTGAAAAAAGACAGCATTCATCAACCTAAAGTTTTTTTTTTTTCAGTTATGCTGTCTTATCATTTCTCTTCATGGAACTCCTCACACTTTTCAATTGCTCATGAATAAAATTTTGGAACCTCAAATCAGGTAGTTAGCTTCGTACATTAGGTTTCCTCAGAATAGAAAATATGTGTGGTGTCTAACCAGAAACTCTCTGAGACTAACCAGCTAAAGCTGCTTTATGAGTACTTTAGAGTTCTTTCCTTTCTGGTCTTTTGCTGTTTTTGTGATGAAATTTTTTAATCTCTTTTACTTTAAACTTATCTATTTGTTTTTTTTTTTTTTCTTGGAACTTTAAAAGCAGTCTTGCTTAGAGACTATTAGCAAACATTTGTGTTGCATTCTTTCATTGTAAAAAAAATATTTTATCTACTGGTAATGTGGGAGGACCTGCGATATAGAATGTTTATTAATTAATTAGTAAATCAATGCTTATTTAATGTAAGCAGAATGGGACGAGATTTAATGTGTGAACCTAATTCGTTAAAGCTGCTCTGTAGCATCTTTGAATTCTGGGTTTATAGTTTCCATTAATTTGTTTCTTGTCTTTTGTTGTTTTACTGCAATTTGTTTTACTTTAAGCTTGTTTTTTCATATTTTTTTCTTAAAGTTTTAAACAGAAGTTCTTGGTTAGTTGAGGTAGCACATTTCTGCTTTATGTATTATAATTGTAAAATAATTATTAGTCAAATTGTAACAGGAGCAGGGAGGTATCATTTTTATTTAAGGTAAGTGGAATGGGTAAAGCTTTAATCTATGTGACTCATCAGCCAAAGCTGTACTGTGACAGTTAATAAACTTTTAATTGACATTCTTTGTCTGCAAATGTATTAACTCTAGCTGAATTGTGGGCAGATCTATGAAGCAGCAATTTTATTTAAGGTAAACCGAACTAGATAAAGTTTAAATTTTGAGACTTGCCAGTTATTGCTTCTTTGTAGCTATTTTATTTTTCTTGGCTTGCAGTTTGCATATTTATGCTATTTATTTTCTTTTTTTCTTGTTTTATAGCATTTTTGTTTTAAAATTGTTTTAATTCAATTTTTTTTCTTAGGATTATAAAACAATGTTCTTGGCTAGGGCTAGTTAGCAAACATTTGTATTGCATGTTTTGGTGCAAAAGGGTTAACTTTATCTGAATTGTGGGATGAGCTGAATAGTAGCACTTTAATTCCAACTAAGCAGAAGAGGATAAAATTTAATCTGTGAGACTTGCCAAGTAAAGCTGTGAATATTATATATTTTTCACCACATTATCCCTGCTGTGTTTTTAAATAAAGTAGATCCTGAGTTGCCCACTCCTTATGTAAAACTGACTTTAGAAATCCCTTCTTTTCTTATCTCAACTAAACATAATCAGTATTACAAGGTCATACTGGTAAGACACACCCCTTAAATGGATAAAAAGTCTGTTACCATCCTTTTCATATTGCTCTACCTTCTAGGCACAAACTGCAATATTTTCAGAATTAACTCCCTTTTGCTGCTTAGTTTTAAAATCTGCAATATCTGAGATGACAATACAAATTGCGGGTTAGCCTGAAAGCCACTTCTCCGGAACCACCCTAAGACTTTGCTGTTGTTTAACTCCAAAGAAGACAGAAGAGCATTGATTTATAATCTTCACAGAGACTGCAAATTGTTACAGAGACTGTGACATATGTCTCAGAAGCCATCTTTGGATTAGTGCTAGTGTTTTGCTGATGGTGAGATGATGAGCAGATGGACATTAATTTTTATCTGTCTCTGATTGGATGTCGGGTCTAAAACTTCCTCAGTTAGTTTGCTATTTCAGAGTGTCCCTTTCAGTTTATGATTCAGACAATTGCTTAGCTCTGCACTCTATTGTACTGAGAGAAGCCTACTGACTACTGCAACTTATGAGAAAAGACTACTGACTTCTATAGATCTTACAGGCTGTTGCTCAGGAACCATCTTGGGATAGTGCTGTTGCTTTGCTCCTGGGGAGGGAAGAGGGAAGGAACAGAGGGACATTGAATCCTCGTGCATGCAGCTGTAGTGAGACCAGCACTAGTAGCAGCCAGACAATAGTTAATAGGCAAATCACTGTTGAATTATGGGCTCCTTCTATTATATTCTTGTGGTAATGCATGCGTTTAAATAGCCAGTAACTTAACTGATTGCTCACTAGTCCCTGTTGATAAGGACTCAGAGCCTGCTTTATCCTCTTCTGCTGCCAGTCTGTTTGTACTAAATGTGCACAGAATATAATAAATCATTCAGTTATTGCCAGAATTCATGACATGACTTGAAGAACCCTTATTTTCCTCTACTGTGAATATGAGTATGACCTGTAAGTTACCCATAAAAGGGTGAGCAATGTGGGACACGCAACCCGAGGGAAGATGCAGTGAGACATAGCTGAGCTTTTCATGCACGTGTCCAAGGTACGAGCACTATTTTGCAACTCTGAGAATGTCACTTCAGCTCTAACACAAAATAGTTGACTTCACAATGTTTGAACTAACTAGTATCCTTCCAGGGTGGTACAATTTGTGTCAGTAGGAGAGGTGATAAACAACAGGTCAGCCTGCTTTTCAAGAGATGGCTTTCATTTCTTTACTCAGGGCTTTCATATACTTGCCAATGTTATTATTTCTCCCACATTGTCTTGTTTTTTTCTAGGCAAGATTCAGCTCTTAAAAAATTCAACCTAAGCAATTCCAGTCTGGTTTATATTAAGATTTGAGTCCTCATCTGGAATCTGAACAAAACAAATTGCCTGATTTTTGAGGCCTTTCTGATGTTAAAACACCTACATAAATATGTAGTTATTGAAACTTTATGTTAGTGCATTGACACCAATTCCTCCATGCCGAAGTAATGTACCTATCACTTATACAGACAATTTGAGAATAGCTGTGAGTATCCATATATATTTTTGCCCATGAATTACTTCAGACCAAGTTCCTCATGACAACTAATGGGAACTCCTGCACTAACTAGGGTTGGGAGGGTGGCCTAATGGTTAAAGTGTTTGCCTTACAAGCACAAGGTGCAGGGTTGGAGTCTCACAAGGGATAACTGGCTAGGCTTAAAATGGCTCGCAAGGGCAGTTAGCTTAGTACTGATCTATGAACCTATGAACTAACCATACTAAAAAAGCCAAGTATAACATTACTAGTAACTACAGATTCCTTCAAAGTCTTATGATGAGCAGGATAACTTTCACAATAAGTGAAATTCTAAAGCTAGTAATCCCAATTTGCAAAGCCTATGAAACTTTAACTAACTCGTTATTAACTGTAAACCTTATACAACAAGTAATAGATTTACCAAGCAGTTCCATGATTTTGTCAATGTTCACTCCCAAAATCAAAATGTCCAGGCTTTTGCCACAGTCAACAACACTATTGATCACATTTTTACAAAAGTTTTCTTCACCTGCATCCCATCTGATGCTCTTCAAACCTTAATCAAATCTTACCATGAAAATGCCACTACCATCCAGGAGGAAAAAAACTGCCATATTCAGAAATTAGTCTAAAATCAAGCTAATATGACTGAGAGCCTGAAAAATTTTTTAAAAAAATCACCCTCCTCTCCATGGCAGTGCAGTCACTAAGGCCATTACATATAATACCGACTTCTGCTTCCATCTAAACCAGGGTACAGAAAATTCTATTCTTACTTGACACAAGCCTAACTGAAGTAAAAGCAGAAATATTTGTTCCATATAAAAGTGTGCCTGTCTTCACCCTAAGAACATATTTATGCAATCCAGGAAATAACTGAAGCATATCATTAGGAAGACTAAGGCGGGATATGAACTAAAAGTAGCCTTCCATTCTGAGGATAAACATAATGACATTTTAAATTATCTTATGAGTACCTGAACTAACACTGAATGCTACAGTGAGCTACAATTGAATGACACTACTTATTCTAACCCTAGCTGACAAATTCAGTTCTATTTTCACTCTCCCACTCACCCCGATGTTCTTCTCATGAATTACAAAACTCACCTTCACATAAAATTACTAGGGACCAGATCCTAGAAGCTGTATGCCAAACATCTATTCCCATGCCAGTAATATTGACAAATGCAACAATCTAAACATAAACTCCTATGTCACCCACAAATGTGCAGTTTGGGTATCTGATTAAATGCACTTATCAAGATTTTTTGGTGTTTTCTCATCTAAAAGATACATCACTAGTAGAATATATCTGAGTTCTGTTCTGCTCCCTCCCATTTACATCTACTTTTCTGATGTGAAAGCATTTGACATTCTTGAAACCTTTTTCCTGCACTAAGTAATGAATCATGGTCTTTTTAATAAACTTATTCAGACCTTATGGAGCAATGAAAATGCCAAGCTTATGCTTCTTTATAACAATGGCAGTCTGCTGTGTCTAATTACATGAATCATCTCTGTTATCACATTCCCTGTTCAACCTCACTTCTGAGGTCTATGGGTGTTTTTCTGAGCACAAGTACTACTGGTATTGAATCAGTTTCTATTTGTATGTGCCATCCTCATGGTAAGCTTCATCAGTTTATAAGTAAGTCAGTATAATCTTGTAGTATTTCACTGTTATGTTTTTACAGTATTTGTGAGGTGTCTAATATGTACAGTTGCTGTCTTTGCTTTTACACACATAATTCATTTTTATCATTCCAAACTTTTCTCAATTTAAGCAACCCAAAATGTCAACATATTTAACTTTAAGAGCTACCTTTTGAAAAATAAAAAGTACAATCTTCTCATTTTTGTTATCACACATCAGCAGTGTTTGGGCCCAAGATGAGTCTGGTGTATATGTATATGTAAATGTATATGCAGACCTCTTTAGTGGCAGCTAGCCTTTATATACTTTTTGATGAAATTTTACATCTGCACCAAATATAGATGACTTTTAAATATAGAGTCATGATTTCTCAACATTTTTGTGAACAAAATGACGTATATTACTATGTCATTGTCTCTGGTACAATTTCAGACTTCATAGAGTCAAGTCGGAGCTATTTCTTTGTAGTGCTCATTTTCATATTTCTGTTCTATGACACATAAAGTCCTTTGCACATGTTTGCCATTTACAAACCTTTGCAAAATGCACTTCCTAGCACACATTCTGCATTACTGATCAGAAGGAGAATAATGCTCATGATTTTAGAGATAGCTGTAAGTCTGAATTTCTGTTGTATGGACATTTTTTTTCCTTCACTCCATCTTTGTTGCAATGCATTGCCATATGCTTATTTTTATATCCATTATTTTCATAAAACATTAATTTTTCATTTTTGCCCTATTGTTTCAGTTACATTTTATTTACACATCTTCTTTCCATCAGTTAATACTTTTAGCTGTATGCTAGTAATGTCAACTCCACAATAGAAATGGGATTAGCTGTTGATGAACAAACTGAATAATGATCACAAAACAAATTTCAGTGCACACATCCAAACCCGTATTTCAATGAAATACATTTTAAGCACTTTCATTGAAGATACTATGCCTGCTTTGTACTCCCCCATATAAGAGGTTGTGTCCCCACACTCCTGGTAATTAAGGTATACCATCTCCAGTATTGTTGTACCTTGAAGAAAAAATGGACACTCTAAAGTCTTGCAGTCTTGATCATCACACTTACAGATTTTTGAAATCTCTTAAGCATGTTCATCACAAATGTGTTACATTTATGCCTGGCCATACCCCTTAATCTCTTACAGCAAGAAGTTTGGACAAAGTCATAAATAAAAGTGGGACAAAGGCCCAAAAATAGGGACAATTTTTAAATATTGTTCTTCCAAACTTAGAGAGTTGATAGAATAACAGGTTTTGCATTAGCATGAATTTTCTGAATGATATGAAGTCTGAAACTCAAATGCCTGTCAGTATTTTCTAACTTTGATCTTTAATGATTTGACACTAATTTGCCATAAAAGCACAATTCTATGAAAAACAAATGAAAAATATGAAGCATAAATCTGGACATTTTGTGAAAATCTGTACAGTTGACAGGTATGTGCCTGGCAGCCATAATTTTACCTGCTCTGCACACATCCATAGTGTCAGATTAAGCTTGTTTCTTAAAGCTTACTCTTTGCTGTATTATTCTTTTGTAGCAGAAATTACTCTGATTCTTATGTGAGATCTGTGCAGCTTGCCAAATTCACAATTATTGGCACTATTATTATTTTCTTTGCTCCCCTACAGCTGACCATCAACTCGGTCAGTGATTCTCATCATTCATTAGGTCTACAGAGTCCACCTATCCTGCCTGAGACGTTTCCTGACCATGTTTGGGGCTGGTCGGGAGACTAAGGCATACTGGGGGAGCATTACAGTGTTGCCAATAAAGTGTTTTTCATCCCTGAAGGTGTAATATTGCCCTTTCAATCAAATTTATCTCACTAGGGTGACATGCAATGGGCTTTTCAGCATAATGTCCACACAACTGCTTGTGTGACTCACACCCAGAGCCTCCACAATCTCCTCAAGGTATCAACTTTGGTAGTGTGACTGCACATTTGCTACACCCCTCTAACTCTTCCTGCTCAGATGAACAAGCAGACATAAATCACTCAAGTCCAATGGCCCACCCTCTAGCAGATGATCTGACAATTCTTCTCAAGTTGTATGAGTCTCAGTCAGCGCCTGATGTTTTTGTGCAACACAGCTAGCACGATCTTAGGCTCTGTTCTTCTGTCCATTCACATATGCAGCTGTGATACCTGCAGGATCTTATTTTATTGCAAAAAGCAGATGCCTAATAAATGGCAGATTCATTCTGGGCTGGCAGTAGTTACTGATTTTTTTCTCTTAGTGGTGTTGTTTTGCATTTTTCTTCAAGAATTATAGAAAGTTAAAACTCTTTAATTCTTATTGCTCAGCAGCATGCAGAAGGACATCACATGGTACCTCTTCATACTTTTCAGCTAATTCACTTCTAGTGACAAATGAATTTATTTTTGGACTCAAGGCTTCAAGTTTTATAAAAATTTCCTTTAAGAGAAAAAGTTCCAAGAAGGTTCAGTTTAACAATAAATCAAATGACAATTATGTAGCTCCAAACACAGCAGATATGTCCCTTCAGTCCTATCAACTATTTCTTCCCTTTCTGATACCACATCTTGTTCAATATTTAACGTTCAACAAAAAAGACATGCAAACTATGGACATCTAGGAGCCTATTAAGAGTTTGCCAACAGGTGGACCAAGAATACAAACCAACATTGCTAGACCTTTTCTCTGTCAAGAAATTCAACACTAAAAACTTCCCTTGTATATTTAGAGAAAGAGTTCCATAATGTCCCTGCTTTATGATTAAAATACTTGTTCTTAACTGATGTTTTAACATCTGGTAATCTGACATGCTGATTGCTATTCTTGGTACTGGTATTATGTCTCAAAAATGTACCACTGAGAGAGGCTGTTAGTGCTTCATTCCTTAGTGATTTATACTCAAGAATCAAGTAATCTCCTAAAAGCTGAGTACAGGGACAGAGTCTCCAGTCTCTTTATAACTGACATTTTTCAATCCTCTCACTTGCATAGTGACCATCTTCAAAACAGTAGATCTGGCCTACCTTTCATGGGATCTACATTCTAGACGATTTCTGTGAGAATCAAGGGTGTATCACATGACCTGCTAACCACTGTAGCCTACTGCTTAGCATTAAATCTATTTACCCCTATATTACAAGGTATAATGGCCTGATTAGATTATTTTAAGCCACACCTCCCCACAATTTATAACACTGAACTACAAAATAGAAATGTATTTAATTGAAGCATTGTATTGCAACTTGAATACTCTAGAGTGTCGATTGTTTAAATCAGATAATTGTTTACATTTGTTCCTCAGTCACATGTGGAGACAACAGTAAATCATATAAGAGATTTACTTATTTTACTAAGGAAATTATACTAAAAGTCAAATGTGATCTCTGCCATTGTTGTTTCTAAAGGTTAATAATGCTGCTTAGCCAGAAATTTGTTATGGATATTGTTTTTTTCCACGCAGAAGTCAAAGAATTTCATGCTGGCATCTATTGTGGCAAACATTCCATAATGCCACAAAGTATTTAGCTACTTGTTAAAAGGCTCATTATAGCTGATGACCTAAGAAAATTGCCACAAAATGTAATTTAGGGAATGGATGTGACATTTTAGCAGATTATCCTTGCTGCAACAACAACTTGCAGAGTTCACAAATTACCCCCATATCAGTTATTTGTTTTTTAAGAAATCTTTAGTCAGTATCCATTCAAACTACCTTTAGAGAGATGCTTCTGTCTACAAGAAGTTCTAGATGAAGACTTGGCTGTGATGTGCTATACAGAGTAAACTTGTGGATGATAAATCAGAGCATATTTGTCCCCCACAGGCAATGTTCTCAGATAAAAGGTACTAAAAACTGATGTAATTATTTTCTTCTGCTAATTTGTGGTCAGCTCAACAATCCCCATATCATAGTCTGTTTCAGAAAGTTATGTCTTCACTGTCAGCAACCCAATGACTCGGTGACTATCACACTGAAGTCAGTGATAGTTTAATGCTAAATTGGTATTCTTCATGATCTCATTGTAGTTCTGTTTTTACAAAAATTAATTCTGTGTGTTAAATACAGGCAGAATGCTACGTGTCTGTATAGGCTACATTCATTTTACTTGCATTCAAGAGGGTAGGAATTATGTTTAATGCTGAAGACAAAATGGTTTTATATAATGCATTTCAATGAAATAATATCCCACAACAAGTTGATGTTTTATGTTAATTCTAATAACAATTAAGAATGCTATTTTTTTCATTTTATTCCCTGTATTTGTGTGATCTCTGCCAAGTGCTTCTTGTTCTATGATGCAGAAAATAGACACATTTTTGTGTTCTTAGAAACATTTTCAAACTAATTGCATTTTCAGGAAGGCAACTCTTTCCAAGACTGTAATTGCAAAACTGAATGATAAACATCTATTTCATCCTAAGAACTATGGAATATAGAAGAAATTCAAATGTTGCTATCATTTATAACTCTTATCAGCATTTTATGTTAGTAGATTTTAATATTGATTATTGGGTTAATGCTGAAAATTGTTATTGCAATCTGTCCTTGGTCTGAGTTTCATATTTTACTCTTGTAAACTATATGACTGCCAGCAACATGACAAGAAGCATTTCTGTGTAGTAGGCTTAAATAGATAAACAGAAAAAGTGTTAACAGATGCTATAATGCTATGGTAAACAAGAATGGTCATTCAGAAATATAGTGTAATCATCATCTATGAGGAGCAAACAGCAGCAATCTGAGGACATGCGCTTTTATCAGTGAAAGATTTCCTTCTAACAGACTTTTATGCTGCCTGTTGATGCACTCATTTCTACAGTCAAAGCATTTATTTGTAAGGTTTTGTTGTTTGATAATAGGTTAAGCAAACTGATCCAAATGGAACCTGATGGGCCATGTCTTATGACACAAGCTGAACACAGAACATATTTCTAAATATTAGATACTGAAAATAAAATAAAATAAATATTTCTTAAAGTTTATTTCATGAGTACAAGACTTTCTCTGTAAATGAATTCAGCATCACTCTTGTCATCTAATACCATCCCAAAATTCTCTAATTGTAGTTGGCTTTAGAGGGAAAAGTTGTAATATACATGGATGCGCATATATCCTTTTGATATGTTTTCATTTTAGTAGGTTCTAATAATGAGAAATATTGCAATGAACAAGAGCAGCACTGTAGAAAGTAGCAGGAGTGGCTTTTTAACAGAGGACACAATAGCTAGGACTGGTCAATAAACATACGACCTATGAAGAGAGATGGTTACTTGAACATATGTAGCTAGACTAAACTATGGTATCTAATCATAGTCATACCTGGTGACTCTCTTCACCCAAGGTGGAATGATCAGAGAACTGATCTACTCAATCTATCTCATTTTCATTTAAACCCAGTCCTACAACTTAAATTACTGCTTAGCAAACTTAAAACATGTTCTCCGTCAGTCCATAACCTTCCTCCTCAATTCCTAAAAATAGCTGCAAATTCTGTCATTTACCCCATCTCCATACTAGTAAATAGATCCAGCAAGAAAAACATTCTACCTGACATCTGGAAAAAAAAGTATGTCATACCCCTACACAAAGGTGGCACCTCAACTGACCCCTCTAATTTCAGGCCAACTGTTATTCTATCTCGACTATTAAAAAATCTAGAAAAATTTATACATGAGCAGCACCTTGATTAACATCTCCAAGAAAATCTCCTTAACCCCAAACAGTATGGCTTTCACTCAAAACACAGTACAGCTACTGCTCTGACATGCTTTACTAACACTATCGCAAACTCTCGCAACAACCATAAGTTAGTCTCATGTCTGTTTCTGGATCTCTCCAAAGCCTTCAACCCTGTTCCCACAAACTACTTCTATCCAACTTAACCACTTTCAATGTCTCCAACTCTGCACTTGCTTGGTTCTCCAGCTACCTCTCCAATAGATTCCAAACAATTAAACGGCAGCCTAACTTTTCTTCCTTTTTAGCTGTACAAACAGGGGGACTCCAAGGATCCATCCTTGGATCCCTACAATATCTTTATTAATGACCTCCACTCTTCCTCTCCACTCTCTTCAGTTATACAATATGCTAATGATTCCACAATCATCTCCTGTTCTGATAATATCTCATATCTTCACACCCTCACTCAAGACACCCTGCACTCAATCCAAAAATGGCTAACTTGCAACCAATTTCTACTTAACCCTAAACTTCTCCTATTCCTTCCAAAATCTCTCCAACATTATAAATCCACCTTTACTATCTCCTCTCTAAGCAACACTATCATCCCTGCTGAACCTCACACAAAACTACTAGGAGTTATTATTAATGACCAGCTTAAGTTCGATCTCCATATTCAGCAGTGTATTAAAAAGACTCATCAAAAGTTAGGGCTGCTATATAGGCATAAAAACTTCCTCACTAATGCTTCTAGGCTGTCCCTGGCACAAGCTTTCCTACTCCCCACTCTACTCTATGCAGCCCCTATTCTTACACACCTACAGTCCAACCTTATGTCTAAATTGGAACTCACCTATGACAAAATTGCAAGATTTGCCTCCATCTACCCCTACTGCTCTCACCACTGCCTAGCACTGCAACACCTGCAATGACTGGAATTCCATCATCAGATCTTACTAACCCAGCTCCTAATGACTCATTTTGATTTGCATCATCCCTCCTTCTCTTCCCTCATCCAGCCCTACACTCCTAATCTTGCCCTCTGTAGCGCTCAACAGAATCTGCTGCAAATATATGTGCCCAGCCAAAATATTGGCAAACACCATTACAGCTACTCAGTGGCAAATGCCTGTAATAAACTACCACCTAGTGTTAGATCAAGTCTCAAAATCCAACACTTTTAAAACAGCCCTCAAGGCTACCTTTCATAAATCTTGGTCTTGCCTATGTAATCACTCAACCTAACTCTATCTTTCTCCCCTCTTACACTCCGCTAATTCTCCTATAACTAATATGTCTTCTGTCTCTACTAATAGACAGTCTGTTTTCTACTGTCTCTCAAACTACTGCACTGTTGACTAAGACAGTGATATGTGCCTTGGGATTATCTCCTGTATATGGTGTACATATATAATTCTAACTGTTACTGATTGTTACTTTTGTAATGTAATCTGTTTCAAATGACTATACCTGCTGTAGCATGTTTGCTTTCTCTAACTACTTTTGTTATGTTAGTTAACTCTAAAATGTTTTGAGTACTATGTCATTTGATTACTCATGTAAGATGTATTACTTGGAACTTTTCTTCTCGGGTTTCTGCTGAAAAGGGGCTGATGCCCAGTCAGACTAACCCATTTAACAACTGTCAAATAAATAAATAAATATTCCCCCAAGGTGGAGTAATCAGAGAACTGATTATATTGAGCAGAGGCAAGCACGTGTTATAGTCCCTTCCTACCCCCCCACCACACACACACACAATTACTTATTTCAGCTGCTTTGAAATCAGCCACTTTTTTTGGATGGTATCTCATTTCCCCACAAATAATCTAACAGCTAGGGAAACATTGTAGATGTGAATATATATCATTTTATCCTTTAGGTGGTTATTAAATTCAAGCAGAAAGAATATCAGAGATGCCTTGGTCTGTATTGGTCAGTCCATAATTGCAGAAATGGAATAAATCAAATGTATATGTTATGTCAGTAAACAAAGTTCCAGTCAGGTATGCATATTTATTAATTGATACTAAGGAGGCAATGAGAGACTAAGTGCATACCATTATTTTTATTATATTATTTAGAAAATTAGGCATACTGCTCACAAATGCCTAAGTTCAGTGACAAATTGATAGCACTTGCTTGATTAAGAGATTGGTTTAGAATGATGCAGTGTAAAAGTGGTCACTGGGAGAATCAAGATAAAGAATACAGGGTTAAATTTATTTACAGAGAGTACTGTACAAGCAGACATATATTATGCTTAGACCTTCATTTTTGTAGAATCTCTGATAGATTTCTGTACTTAGTGGGATGAAGATATAAAGATACTTAACGGCAAAACAAAATATGTTGGCAGCTAGTGAAGTACATATAAAGTGCAGAGTTATTGTAATCAAATGACTATGGTAAAGATCACAAAGCTGCCTTCCAAGTAACTGGGCATTTCAAGATAACTGGAGTGCATTATAAAAGATTGTAGAGGCATGGATGGGTACCTGAAGGAAATACACGAAAGTCACCACACGTCAAGATTTAATGAAGCTTTCAGGTCTACACCCTTCCTCAGCATTGGTAGCCTGTGAACCACTGGCTTTTTCTCAAGGAATGTTGCTGTTAACAGAGAAGATATAATGATAAATTTGTTGCATGGAAATATCAATAGACAGTTGTATCTTAAAGTCTCTTGGAAGAAAATGTGA